>NC_085844.1:105220003-105523503 GCF_035594765.1 Anolis carolinensis
ACCTCATTAGGCTTTATTTGCTTGGACATAAAGAGACAGAATAACAGAATGAATTTTTTTTAAAATGGGAAGTAGCCTCATGAGCCAACCCGTTAAAGGATCTCCAGCTAAAGCATACCCAGCAGAGTTTACTGATTAAGGGAAAAGGTTTTCTTGCCCTCTGATGTGAAGTAAAGTCCAGACAAGCTAGGGAAGCAGGTTCTGGATCAGTGGTTCCCAACCTTTGGTCTTTCAGGTATTTTGGACTTCAGCTTCCACAATTCCTAACAGCTGGTAAGATTGCTGGGATTTCTGGGAATTGAAGTTCAAAACACCTGGATGACCAAAGACTGGGAACAACCGTTTTTGATGGAGTGTGTGAAAAAAAATATCTCTTAGGGCCCTTCTAGACAGGCCCTTTATCCCAGGATCTGACCCCAAGCTTTCTCTTTATCCCAGATTATCTGGTAGTGCAGACTCATATAATCCAGTTTAAAGTGAAATACCTGAAATCAGATCCTAGGATATAGGGCCTATCTGGAAGGGTCCTTAGATAGTCTTCTGGTGAAAACAATGGAGTTGCAACACACAAGACAAAAAACAATCCAGTCCTCACCTATTTTCCAAGATTTTTCAAAAGTTATTTTTATGCAAATAAAGAACATCCTTCCACATTCTGGAATGAAGTTCACTTGGTCCTGCAGATCTGAACATGTTCAGGTTAACTAGGTATTTGCACACAGTCCTCTGTGTGAAATACAAAACAAAGCATTGACATAAAATAGGTATTGAGCATTTCTATCATTTCAATGTGATCTGTTGCCATCCTTGCTGAGCAGTGGCCCCACCAACTGCTTCATTATTCTATTAATTCAAACATATTTGGGGGGTCCTCCTTCTGTTTGCTTCTTGCTCCCTAACTAGTCTCATCTCATTTTGAGCATTTGCTTTCCATACGTGTCTCCCGCTATGACCCACCTTTCCGAACGTGTCTCCCGCTATGACCCACCTCGAAGCTTAAGATCGTCGGATGAGGCCCTGCTCGCGGTCCCATCAGCCTCACAGGTGCGGCTGGCGGGGACGAGAGACAGGGCCTTTTCAGTAGTGGCTCCCCGCCTATGGAACGCCCTCCCCATTGAAGTCAGGCAGGCTCCCTCCCTCCTATCCTTCCGTAGGAAGGTAAAAACTTGGTTGTGGGGCCAGGCTTTCGAATAAGAATCAGCAGCATTAATTACTATTATGTATACTGGAACTCAATTGACAGACCCAGTCTTTTAAACTTGTACACGCCTATCTATATTTTATAAATGCATTTTATGAATGTTATATGTAAGTTAATTTTTTAACTGATTTATAGTGTATTGTACTGTTTTTATATGTCTGTTTTATTGTAAGCCGCCCTGAGTCCCCTGTTGGGTGAGAAGGGCGGGATATAAATATTGTAATAAATAAATAAATAAATACACTATTCCTGCAAGCTTGGTCTAGACCTATGCATTTTCTCTTGGTGATTCATCTTTACTTCCATATAACTTTTAATGAATAAGAATGTTCTCCTTTTGGGTAACATAATCTATCTATTTTGTTTTATTATTGTATTGCATTGTCATTCTATTGAGTTTAGCATTTTATTATAAATAATGTTGAACACTTGCTGAATGGTGGAGTGATTCAAATATTTTGAGTAAATACAAACAATGAATAAATGAGGGTTACAATATGCTAGATAGCAGCTTTTTATAAGAGCTAACTCTCACTGTTGTGCTTTACTAACAATTATTCTACTGATATTGGACTGTGCTAGCAGAGGAAGGCCAAACACCTATCTCATCCTCAATATGTAAATAATGGATGAGCCTTACAGAGGCCTAAAGCTTTTTCAGCTTCTCTTCCATTCTGGCAGCTTACAAAAAGTCCCTGAGTCCACAAACCTTTTATTCCTCCTATTTAAAGCTGTATTTTTTAATAAGGCTCACTCAGCCGAAACATGTTTTTCTAGCTGAAGTGCAGAGCTATTAGTATTGAGTACTTTCTCAGTCATGCATTAAGGACAGAACAATTCCCCAAAGCTTGACTAGAATAAGGTGAAAGCCCTGTTTGTAGTATATACATACACTACATTTATTTTTCATTACTATTTTTCTCCCTTCCTTCCCCTCTTTCTCTATCTCTTGGTATTAGCTTTACATTCTACCCCATTTCTCACCTTATTTTAAAATGGTTCTTTGCTCATTTTTGTGCATCCCAAAATAAGACCACAGTTGAAATTTCTCAAAATACAACTTTCATAAGAAAAAATTAAATTGTTTATTTTCCTCATTTTCTAAGCTGTAAAGGAATAGTATCTCATTTTATTTATTTATTTATTTGTTTATTTATTTACAGTATTTATATTCCGCCCTTCTCACCCTGAAGGGGACTCAGGGCGGATCACATTATACACATACAGGGCAAACATTCAATGCCCATAAACACATCAAACCGAGACAGAGACATACAGACAGACGCAGAGGCAATTTAACCTTCTCCTGAGGGGATGTTTGATTCTGGCCACAGGGGGGAGCAGCTGCTTCATCATCCACTCTGATGGCACTTCCTCTCTTCCTCATTCCAACGTTGTAAATTAGTTAAACTTGCCTCCCCACTTTTATTAAGTGGTACCTTATTTCTTACTTGATAGATGCAACTATCTTTCAGGTTGCTAGGTCAGCAACGAGCAGGGGCTATATTTTATTTTAATTGATGGGTGCTCACCCCGCCACGAGCTGGCCTCGAACTCATGTTCAGAGTGATTTATTGCAGCAGCTGCTCACCAGCCTGCGCCAAAGCATTTCACCAAATGCTTTTTATTAGATAGCTATTTTTCTTTTAGATCATCCAAGAATGCAACAAGCTGGGGAGGGCTTTGGGTAATGCAGCATGGTAGCAACACTATGCTTGATGTGGTGGAGAAAAAAAAATATAAGAAACATTATGCTGCTACCATTACTAATTGTGAGCCCTACCTTTGAGAAACTCTTGGAATTTTTTTCTTTTGATAATACATGGTAAAATTGTTCATGCAATGTCTCTGCCCAAAAATATGATAGGAAATTTACTCTATGTGGGATTTATTCCAGATACTAGAAAATAAACCAATGGGTTCAAATTACAAGAAAAAATAACCTAAAATTAGGAATAACTCTTTCTTCTTTCTTTAGAAAGATTAGATGAGCATCTTTCAGCAATATTTGTGTTTTCCTGGATGGCAGGGGATTGGAATAGATGGCCTCTCTCATCTCTTCCAGCTTTAAGATTTTGTGACTTTGATCACAAAATATATCCAATTCTATTAATGCCTCTTTGGAAGCACATGAAAAAGATATTTTGATCTTCACAAACTCCACTAATCTTGTCCATCAGAATGGAACCTTGGATAACAAGAATATCAACTGCTATGAACTATGTCCTAAGAATGTATAAACTCCACCACTACTTCTCTGGCAATGTTTGTATCCTGTTATGTGACCCAGTTTGTCTGTTCTCCTCATCTAAAACTGCAAGAGGACATATTTCTTAAGAAAACCTTCACCTACATCTATATGTCCAAATATTAATGCCTGTGGGGAATAAAAGGATAAAAAAAGATTTTGCTCCTATCTGGGAAATGTTTAGCCTATACTTCTATGCACAATTAAAAATATGCTTATTTGGAAAAATAAGGAAAATTTCCAAATAGGCATAGATTAAGGGAGAAAGGTTTTAAAAATGTCTGTGTCGGGAAGATTATATAACAAATACACACATATTTCCCTGTACAAGGATGGATTAGGAAGATGAGTATGTGTAGTCTGGAGGAGATACTGTTAATAGTCCCCTTGGGGAGAGGAAGGTGGGATATAAATACAGCTTTATTATTATTATTATTATTATTATTATTATTATTATTATTGTTATTATTATTATTATTATTATAAACTAAGAAACTGAAAGTTACTTGGGAAGGCCAAGAGTTCGAACACTTCTTCCATCCTAAATACCTTGGTGTCACCTTAGATTGAACACTAACATATAGGAAACACTGCATGAACACCAAGCACAAAGTAACTGCACGTAACAACATCATGTGGAAACTTACTGGCAGTGCATGGGGTGCAGACCCACAAGTAATAAGAACATCAGCCCTGGCCTTGTCTTTCTCAACTGCCGAATACACTTGTCCTGTCTGGCACAAGTCTGCCCATGCGACGCAGGTGGACATAGCACTGAACGAAACATGCAGAATCATCACAGGATGCCTTAAACCCATACCTGTTGATAAACTCTACAAGTTAGCTGGCATTGCCCCTCCTGATGTGCGACGGGAAGTTGCTGCTAACGGTGAGAGAAATAAGGTTGAACATTGTGAAAGCCACCCATTGCATGACTATCAGCCTCCTCCCACCTGACTCAAATCAAGGAAGGGCTTCATGAGAACCACCACTCCTCTTGATGTTCCTCCAGCAACAGCAAGAGTGTCCCTCTGGGCAGCTAAACCAGGCAATTCCAACTGGATGGCCCCCATGAGGGTCTTCCTCCAGGGGCAAAGCAAGAATGGGCAACTTGGAAGTCCCTGAACAGACCCAGAAGCGGAGTAGGCAGATCAAAAGACAACCTGGCAAGATGGCACTACCTGGACGAATCCTCCACCTTGTGTGACTGTGGAGCAGAACAAACAACTCCACATATGTATGCTTGCCCACAATGCCCTGCCTCATGCACGGAGGAGGAGTTGGTCTAAAACTATTTAGCTCTTTGTGATTCCTTTATTTTATCACTTTTGGACTTGTTTGTTGTACAGTGCATTTGACACAAAATTATTTTATTATTATTATTATTATTATTATTATTATTATTATTATTATTATTAGGTGCCATGTCGAACAGGCAAGGCCATTTGCTGCCACCAAAAATATTATTTGTACCATTGCTGCCAACAATTATAACATATGAGCCACCGCTCAGCTGAGCCAGCACACAGAGCTGCCCAAAAATTGCGGGAAACTCTGACTTATAGAGTGATGGTTAATAAGGAGACAGGCCACCTCATAATATTAATAAACAGAAAGACCCACTGAGAAATTGAGGTGAAGTAAAAACAGAATTGCGATGTTTATTTGAACTTGAACAAAAAGATTGTGTATTCGTTACAGAAGAATAACAGGTTGGTTACTTAAAATGAAATGGTTCTTTAACTAGTGTTCCTCAGAATTACGTTCCCTCACAAGAGAACAAATAGGCTTTTAAAACCTCACAATCCTTTCTTCCAGAGGCTCTTTAACTTAAGCACTCTAACCCTTAGAGGCTCACTACCATAATCTAGCACTTCTCCCCGAAGGCTTACTTAACTTTTCTCCTCACAAAGGTTCCTTCTACCAGCTTCAAACTTTTCCCTCCTTCCTCTTCAAACTCCACTCTCTGACTGTTTAATTCTCTCTGACTCTCTGGCTGAATATCTCTTTCTGCCTCTCTGGCGCCGCCTACCTCCTGTTGCTAGGCAACTCTGTCCAACTCCATCAACCAATCAGACTCCACTACCATATATGGAGCTGCCTGATCTCTCCTCCCCTTGCCTGGCTCTGTCTTTCTTACCAAGGCCCAGAACTTTCTTTACACACCAACCCTGCAAGGTATACCTAATCCATTAAACTGTGCTAGTCATATTTAAATACAGTAGAGTCTCACTTATCCAAGCTAAATGGGCTGGCAGAAGATTGGATAAGTGAATATCTTGGATAATAAGGAGGGATTAAGGAAAAGCCTACTAAACATCAAATTAGGTTATGATTTTACAAATTAAGCACCAAAACATCATGTTATACAACAAATTTGACAGAAAAAGTAGTTCAATACGCAGTAATGTTATGTTGTAATTACTGTATTTATGAATTTAGCACCAAAATATCTCGATATATTGAAAACATTGACTACAAAAATGGCTTGGATAATCCAGAAGTTTGGATAAGCGAGGCTTGGATAAGTGAGACTCTACTGTATTTGAAAGTGTGTCATATTGAAGCGGGAGCAAACTTATGTTCTGCTGCATCAGAAACTAGGACACAAAACAATGGACTTAAACCACAAGAAAAGAGATTCTATCTAAACTTTGGAATAATTTGTTCGACAGGGAAATATGCTACCTTGAAATGGGGTGGAGTATTTTTCTATGGAGGCTTTTAAACAGATGCTGTATGTTTATCTATCAGAAATGCTTTAATTGTATTCCTGAATCATAAGGAGTTGGATGGGAGGGCATAACATAGTGAAAATGAAACACAAGGATTCTCACATCCTAAGTCCTATTAAACATTTTCTTAATATCTGTAACTGAAGACAACAGATGAATTACCACTATCGCATTAAGAATCATGTGCAGTTTAACTCAAAGTCTAACCAAAATTATGGCACTTCAGGATATCTACATTGAAGCCTATTTCTCAACCAGCCCTTAATGTTTGTTATTATTTTGGATTGCTTTGAAAACAAATTATAATTCTGTATGATTTATAGCTCATCCTATCCTTCTGTGAAGAAACTGAACTAATTTTGCTCTAATCATTATAATACTATGAGGCATTGCCCATCTGGGAACTATTTGTAATGAAATAACACAATTGAGGGAGAAGGCATTAAATTCTTCAGAACACACAGGAAGGAAGACCCATTGTAGTTACAGAGACAGGCTCTTGCACAACGTTTACTCTTGATATTATTAAATGTCCCCTTGAGAGGTGTTGAAAAACATTTATACTCTTAAAATGAAAACAAAAATACAGCATCAACAAAAATCACCAAGTATAAATAAATTACATTAATGCTTGGCATTTATACAGCATCATTTATACAGCACCACTCATCTCTAAAACTCTAAATGCTTTACAAACATTAATTACTTATTTACCTTTGAGGTAGGGAAGGTTTATTATATCTGATTTACTACTGAGAGACACAAAACTCAAGGTCAAGTGCTGTGTTAGCAAGAGCATCCAAGAGCTGTCCAATACAATAGCAACATTCTGCTTACAAAATCTGCAGGTATTGAGCCAGGTGTATTGTTCCTTTCATTGCATTAAGCCTGAGTTCTGAATCAAAAAGGTTGAAAATGATCGTGCTATGCCTACTGAATTATGTCTGCTAATTTAGATAGCATTTTAAAGGGATCAGCATTGTGAAATAGGCCAATGTGAGGGACAACTCTATACAAACTAGAAAAGTGTTTTCCCCAAGTCTAAACTGTGGATCAAGACCCCACATGGAGTCAGATGATTGAATGTAGGTGTTGTGAAAAATTTGACAACAGTAAAAGTTTTCTGAATGTGCAGTTGACACAAATGATTGATGTACCCTGCTATCTAGTCGCTGTTTTAGACATTTGCATGGATATGTTACTAAAAATGTACAGTGGAGTTTGCAGCAAATGCTTCAGTTGTACTTCTTGAAAAGGGGAAATCAGTCTGCCTATTTAGTAAGCCTTGCAAATGATGGTTTTGCTTGATGGCTCTCTTTCAGTTTCAAAAATACTTAGCTTCAAATGTTGATACTAAAAAAACTAAGTTGGTTTCATAAAACATATACAATTGGAATTTTAAAAAATGTCAGGCATCTGCCATTAAGAGTTCAAGAAGAATATGTTAAATCATCAAGCAACACAAATTTAAAACATGAGTTTCCTTAAAAAAAATGGGATTAGGGTAGAATTTCTAACCAGTTTTGAAATGGCCCTAAACATACTTCTGTCATTCTTGTAAAGCAGCATTCTCAGCACTGACAGTTATAAAATCAAAATATTAACTCTGAAAAAATTGAAGGTGCTTTATAACCTGCAGTATCAAATATTCTGCCAAGATTTAATTCTTTACATAAAAAATAAACAAGTATATCAATTTCATTACTTTGTAAATTTTTATACCTATTTTATATATCTATATACCTGGGGTCATGTAAAACTTTCTCAGGATTTCAAGGGTCATGAATGGAAAAGGTTAAAGAAGCCCTGCTCTGCACTACTGAGACTGATCACATTCATGGATGAAAGACCTGATTATTGGTTTCAACCATGATAATGAAATAGAACATCCCATGACAGGATGAGTATAATGTATAGTCTTCTCTTCAGTCTTAGATACCACAATTAATAGTGAGATATTCTAGGAACTGCATTGGAACACTATCTGAAGAGCCACAAATTGCCGACAGTTCTTCTGTAAGTCTCTCCTCCTCTGAAAACTGGATGCTGAAGACAAAGATAGATAGATTATTATCTTCAGACTCTTCTTGAGAGTTCTCATAGTGATCTGACTATTTAAATATGAAATGATGGACCAGGAGGACAATTTTTCCCAGGTTCTGGTTGTAGAAAATCTCTCCTGATTTTATCATATTTCTCCTAATCTTATTTTTTAATTTATACCAGTTTCTGAAATTGCATTTTTATCCCACAAAGTAATTCATATGCATATTCTTTTTAAAGAAATCACTCTTTCTACATGGATTTCCTCAATCTTGTATACTTTTGTATTCCTCTCTCCAGCTGGCAAATCTTATTAGAATTTTTTCAATTGGAGGAATTTTCCCCAAAAAATACATGCATAGTTTTGCATGCATTTATATACATATGTGCGAGTTCCTGAAAGAAGTCCAAGGGCATACAAAATTGATACTACAGTCAATAATCATAATTAGAATGCAATTATTTTCATCCTTATTTCTGATACAGGGAGATTCTTGATGCCTTTAGAGTGCCTTAACTAATATCTATCCTGTCTGCTCCACTATATGAGATTTGGAAGAGAAGCCCTAGTGATTCCCATGAATCATGGAAGAACAATTGGGCTAGAGACAGGAAGATTTTCTCTACTTTGTTTTTCATTTTCTAATGTTATCTTAATGTGAATGCTTATGTCATTATTTAAAAATATTTCTCCGAATGTGCATTACTTTGTGTCAGGTTGTTAATGTTAAAAATCAATTATGAAAGAATGATTGGGCTATAGCAGACAGGACATTTCAGTAGCTGGACCTAGTTTACTGGACCCATTCCCCCTTGATATATTGGTTTCTTCCATCTTCCTGCTTTATAGTGTTTGCCAAAGATACTGGTGGTCTGGCTTTCATATTGTGAGACAGGTAACATTAGCATTTTTAATTGCTGTCCTTGCCCATTCTATTATTAGTTTCCTTGTAGTCTCTATGTGAATGCTTTTGTGAATTAAAAAAAAAATTATTCCAAGCCAACTTGAGATGCTTTTCATATTATGTATTTATGAGACAGAAGTGCATAAATGAGTTAACAAAAGGGGAAAAAAAACCAAAAGAACAAATGGAGAGCCAACATGGGGAAGTGGTTTGAATGTTGGATTAAAACTTCCCCACTCTATGGAAGAGACCTGCTGGGTGATCTTGCCAATGAATGATGATGATAATGATGATGATGATGATAGATGTATTCTTTTATAACCCACCTTTCTTCCCACAATAGGATTTAGAGCAGCTAACAACATATTAAACAATATAAGTTATACTACATAGTAGTTTTGGTATAAGCCACAGTCAACTTCAAGGCATGTAACAACAACAAAATTCAAGTTTTCTTCTTCTTTAAACTTCATACAGATAGGAACTGGAAAAGAGAGATTATTTCACATCTGTATGTGGAAGAAAAACCCCCACAACTGTTCTGTGAGGGTTCCCTCCATGCCTGAGGCTTCATACATTCATTCTACTATTCAAAATCCATTCCTTCTTATGAAAAGTACTATTCAGAGCAGTCCCAGGTGAACATGCCAGAGAACTCCACTTCAGAAGCCTCTATAGATAAGTGCAATTCTGCCTCATTCTTTACAATACTGTCAATGTAGGAAAATTCCCCTATCTCACACTGCTGGCTGAATAATACCTTTCTTTTATTTAAACAAGGACTGGTTGAGTAATAATATGAATCAAACTCAACATCTCTTTGTTGTCTGTAGTATGGATCCCTGGGGCCTGCCACATTCTCTTCATATACATCAACTAATTCTTGGTGATACAAATATTGATGGCAAGGTTCCCAACATTTATCAAGGTATAACCAATTGCAACTAAGGGGCCCCGGTGGCGAAGTGTTTTAAAGTACTGAGCTGCTGAACTTGCAGACCGAAAGGTCCCAGGTTCAAACCCTGGGAGGGCGTGAGCGGCCGCTGTTAGCTCCAGCTTCTGCCAACCTAGCAGTTCGAAAACATGCCAATGTGAGTAGATCAATAGGTACTGCTCTGGCGGGAAGGTAACAGCGCTCCATGCAGTCATGCCGGCCACATGACCTTGGAGGTGTCTACGAACAACGCTGGCTCTTTGGCTTAGAAATGGAGATGAGCACCAACCCCCAGAGTCAGACATGACTGGACTTAACATCAGGGGAAACCTTTACCTAACCAATTGCAAGAGCTGATGTTTAGCAGAACTGTGCCTTAAGTATCACAGCGCAAAAATTTGGATATTCTTAGCCACAGCAGTATATTTCTGGGTAGAGTTGCTTGCATCTCCCTGCCCCTTCCCTCTTCTCTTCCTTTGGAGGAGACTATAAACATATAAGCAGTTTCACAGAGTTTGAAGCAGCACGAATGGAGGGCTTAAGGGAGAAACGTGCCAAGAGGAAGGAGCGTCAAGCCAACCCTGACCGGGACCACCTTCCACCTGGAAACCAATGTCCTCACTGCGGAAGAACTTGCAGGTCAAGAATAGGTCTCTTCAGCCATCTACAGATCCATCCCCAAGACCCCACAACTGGAAGACCATTGTCCTTGACCTACGAGGGATCACCTAAGCAACTCTCAATTTTAAAATAGTCATGGTGAGACAAAGACAAGGAGCTGATAACCTAACTATACTTACAGAACAAGCTAATATTAGATGAAATGGGTTGATTCAGTACTATTTCAATAAATTTTGTTTCCTTGAAGAATTATAATTAAAATGTTTATAGGTTCTTTTATGATTTGCAGATTCCTCAATTTCTTTTTGTAAAAGAGTCAAAACATGTCAAAACATGCCTTTAGGAAAAAATATGTCAAACTCCATAAATGTTTTAATGTTCTTGCACATGGGATAACTGATCATTGTTTTCCCTATCCCCACCCCTTTTTCTTTAGAGCCTTTTTGTTTTAAACATAATACAGACATACCTTACATACCTAACAAAATGAATGGGCTCCTGGACTTTTTGGCTGACAATCTGGTACCAGATGCAAGCATGAGGTAATCAAGTTATATTTCTAAACCACAAAAAGGAAAAGCAAAAATATTTTGAACCACCTAGAGACCACATGAAAGCTTCTTAGGACCTCATCACATGGTGGTCCTTCAAGCTGGGGGAAAGCAGGGTGAATCCGTTGGACATTGGAGTGAATCATTGGGCAGCACTCCACATCACCCCCTTACCATCCCACACAGAAGCCCATCTGACCCCAACTTGATCCTGCACTGTCCCTGGCTCACTCAATGAGAACACAGATAGTAACCTATGTTCTCAGAATTGGTGCTTAGCATGCAGCCGAGAAGCAGCATGCATGGAGCCGGCAAGTACCCCTGCCGGAAGTAGTCTTGTGTCATGTGATAGGCTTGGTTGAGCTCTGCCTTGGCTGCATCTCAGCAGGGTCCTGTGATGATCCATGGGCCTTGTAGTCCTGCTCAGGACATTGTAATTCCTGATGAAGATGAGAACTTGGGTTTTTTACCTTCCCAGTCTGAACTGGATTCCTCTCAGCCAGATCTTTCCCAGGCAGATCTGGGAACCTTGCACCTGCAAGAAAGTTGTCTCCCAGAAGTATGTCAAACAAGCCCAGAGCCTACTTCTCCCGTGTTCTTGCGCCGGGAGTTTTGTAAACAACAGAGAAGTTTGGATTCAGCTTCGCGCAGGAGTGCGAGGATTGCAGCTAAGAATGTAGCCAATTAAGACTGCTTCTCGTGAGAATCTTTAAGGAGTTTAACATCTGGTCTCAGAGTTTAGCTTTCGTTTCTGATTCCCAGAGAACTGCTTCGGTGGGAAAGTTAGACTCTATATAGATGTTTTACCCGCGTAGTAACTTCGCGGAGTCAATTCGTCAGCCTACGGAGCGAGTTGTGTCTGGACAGCGCGCTCCGATTCAAGCCTCGCTCCTGCTCAAGCCTTGCCTTGCTATCCAGCCTTCGTCTTGCTTCCCAGCCTTGTTTACCTACGGACTTTGCCTTGTTGCCAGGACCAATCCTTGCCTTGTATCACGGATTTTACCAAGTTATTCCTCGGATCTTGTTCTTGTTCCTTGTTACCTTGTTCCACGTTTTAAGCCTTGCTTCAAGTATCGAGTTATTTCCTAGCCTTGCTCAAGTTTATGGACTAAAGGACCTTGTCATCTCCCCTCACTTTGCCTGGCAAAGTGAGTGTTTCGGTTATTGGATTACAACTTTGGACCTTAATATTTCATATTGGACATTATTTCTTTGGGCTAATTTTGACCTTTCCTGAAAGGTCTGCTTCTGGACTATCTTTTACATTTGCTTTTACTAACTTTATATATTTCCTTAATAAAGATATTAGATAGAATCTGGCCTCTGTGTATGGTTATTGGTGCCTTTGCAACCAGGGTCGTGACAGTTTGACTCCGCCACCCATAAGCACCAATTAACCAAGGCCAGAATGTCTACCGGAACCGTGCCGGGTGGGCAGCCGCTTACCTACACCATCGACAAGGATGAGGTGGATCGCATCCGCGACAGACTCAACGCCCAGGATGGAGAAATAAAGGGCTTGCGGGAGCGCGGAATCCGCCTCCCGGCCATGGCGTTGCCTACCAAGTTTACTGGAGAAGCTTCTAAGGTTCATGTTTTCCGTCGCCAATGTCAAGCTTATCTAGAGGCCCGTGATGCCGAGTTTCCCCAAGAAGACATCAAAGTGGCGTGGGTTTACAGTCTTCTAGACGGGCCAGCGGCCAATTGGGCGACGGCACTGTTCGACCAAGCCTCTCCACACCTGAGATCAGCGCAACACTTCTTGGACCACCTCAAGGAGACTTGGGGAATCTAGGACAATTTGGAGGCAGCCGGGCACAAACTCCGTCGCCTTTTCCAAGGAGACAGACCTATGTCTCAGTATATAGCCGAGTTCCGAGTGCTGGCCCACAACACCGGCTGGAACGATGTAGCCCTCAGAGGACAATTCCGGGAAGGTCTCAACATTGAAATGCTGGAAGAAATCTCCAAGGTGGATCCTCCCCAGACCCTCGAGGCACTCATTGATCAATGTTTACGGGCTGAAGTCATGATTGCCAACAGGAAACAGTGGGTTCGAGGCCAGGGCAGTAGAGCCGGGGCAAACCCCCCCGCTCCCACCAGCGTTCAACCACGTCCAGTGTGGAGACCCCCACCGCCAACCCCATACCCCAGAGGAGGCGAGGAGGTGCCGATGCAGTTGGGCAATGTGCGTCCCAGACTGGATGCCGCCGAGAAGGCCCGTCGTCAACGCTTAAACCTCTGTTGGTACTGCGGGAATGGGGGCCACTTCGCCAGAGAGTGCCCAGCCAAGGGGAAGCCTGCCGCCCGTCTTGCGGCGGCGTCCTCCACGGAGACGAAGGCGTCTGAGCCGACTGGCACACAGCCGGCGGGGGAAGCCAACGACCGGGTGTAGAGAGGCTCGCCAACCCGGTCAAAAAATCCATTCAAGAGCCGCCAACCGGGGTCCTGTTCCTTCTCGTGGTCACATTATGGTCAGCAAAAAGGGGACCCGTCATGATCCACGCCATGATAGACTCTGGAGCTACCAACAATTTCATTGATAGAGAGTATGCCGACTCTCTGGGATTACAATATCATGATTTCAAGAATGCCCGTGTGGTGCAAGCCATAGACGGCCGCCCCCTCAAGACGGGGCCCGTAAGTCAGTGGTCGGAACCCACCAGGATGTGGATAAGGGAACATATGGAAGAGATTTCCTTCTTTGTTACCGAGGTCCCCCATTTCCCTGTGATTTTGGGAATTCCATGGCTGACTCTCCACGACCCCAACATTTCCTGGTCCAACAGAGAACTGCAGTTTGCTTCACCGTACTGCCAAAACCATTGCCTCGTAGCCAAGGTCTGCCATGCCACAGACACCGAGCCCATCATCACCTTGCCAAAGAAGTACTCCGAGTATTGGGATGTATTCAATGAGAAAGAAGCCGAAAAATTACCCCCACATAGACCTTATGACTGTGCCATTGACTTGGTGGAGGGGGCCCCGATCCCGCGAGGGCATCTCTACTCCCTGACTGAACCAGAGCAAGAAGCTCTCAGGGAATTCCTAGAGACAAACCTTCGCAAGGGATTCATCAGACCCTCTCAATCCCCAGCCGCCTCCCCAGTGATGTTTGTGAAGAAGAAGTCAGGGGAACTACGCTTGGTGGTGGACTACAGAGCATTGAACAATATCACCAAGCGGAACAGCTATCCCCTGCCCTTAATCTCGGATCTACTGGACCGGCTTCGAGGAGCCAAGGTTTACACCAAGCTGGATCTTCGGGGGGCTTACAACTTAGTTCGCATCAGGGAAGGGGACGAGTGGAAGACCGCCTTCCAGACCAAGTTCGGATTATTCGAGTCCCGAGTTATGAATTTCGGTTTATGCGGAGCTCCCGCAACGTTCCAGCATTTCGTCAATGACATTTTTCAGGACTATCTAGACAGGTTCTTGATAATCTACCTGGACGATTTTTTGGTGTTTTCTAGATCACAATCAGAACATGAGAACCACGTCAAAATGGTGTTACAACGATTGCGGGATCATGGACTTTATGCCAAGCTGGAAAAATGCGCCTTTGATCTACAAGAGGTAGATTTCCTTGGTTACCGCATCTCGCCTCTAGGGCTTTCCATGGATCCAGCCAAGGTTTCAGCAGTATTGGAATGGCGGGCGCCAACTAACAAGAAAGAGGTGCAGCGTTTCTTGGGGTTCGCGAACTATTACCGCAAGTTCATTCCAGATTTTGCCCGCTGGTCCGACCCCATCACTAGCTGCATCCGTGGAAAGCAGCCTTTCCGCTGGACTGATCAAGCAGAGAAAGGGTTCCAGCAACTAAAGAAACTATTCACCTCCCAGCCAATTCTACAGCACCCAAATCCTGGAACCCCTTTTGTGGTGCAAGCGGACGCCTCTGATGTGGCAATTGGGGCTGTACTCTTACAACCGGTGGGAGACCACCTCCATCCCTGTGCCTTTTACTCTCGTCAACTAACCACACCAGAGAGGAATTACACCATTTGGGAAAAAGAACTACTGGCCATAAAGGCAGCCTTTGAAACTTGGAGACATTGGCTAGAAGGGGCCAAATTTCCCATTGAAGTCCACACTGATCATCGTAATCTAGAACATCTAAGAACTGCCCGCAAACTAAATCAGAGGCAGCAACGTTGGGCTTTATTCTTTGAACGTTTCAACTTCCAGATCCATTATGTGACCCCAGCCCAAACCAAGCAAGCAGACGCCCTGTCACGTAAACCGGAATACGCTGCAGGACGCAAGGAGACCTTTGAATCCCAACTACTACAACCCGAGAACTTTGCCACGCTCACAGTGGGGAACACCAAATCCACTCCCATTGGTTCAACTTCCTCTACTCCAGGACCCATCTGTGCTCAAGAAATCAGGGCTAGTCAGCAAGCAGATGCCTGGGCGCAGGACCAACTTCGTCAAGGTCTGCATTTTCCCTTTTCGCTTAAAGATGGACTGCTTTGTTATAGAAATCATGTTTATATCCCACCCGGACCGGGCAGGGAAAAAGCGCTTCGTCTGTGTCATGACTGCAAACCAGCAGGGCATTTCGGACTATTTAAAACCATGCATCTGATCCTAAGGGACTTTTGGTGGCCCAAGATCCGCAAAGATGTGGAAAAATATGTCAACACCTGCCCAGTATGCCAGCGCTCCAAGATAAGAAGGGAGAAACCCTCAGGGCTTCTACATCCCCTTCCTACCCCATCTCGCCCATGGGAAATAATTTCTGCGGATTTCATCACTGACCTACCACCTTCCTGTGGATTCACCACGATCCTAGTGGTGGTGGACCTTTTCACCAAGTTAGCCCATTTCATACCCTGTGAAGGTCTTCCCACGGCCAAAGAGACTGCAGATCTATTCCTCCAACATGTTTTCAGACTACATGGATTGCCCAAGAGTTTAGTCACAGACCGTGGTTCTCAATTCACCTCTCGTTTTTGGAAGGCATTACAAAAACTATTGGGCATAGACTCTCGTTTATCTTCAGCTCATCATCCCCAAACAGATGGGCAAACGGAGCGCACCAATGCCACTTTGGAGCAGTATCTTCGCTGTTATGTAAACTACCAACAGGACAATTGGGCTTCTCTGTTACCACTGTCAGAGTTTGCTTATAACAATGGAGTTCAAGCTTCTACAAAAGAAACGCCGTTCTTTGCAAACTACGGCTTCCACCCACGTTTCTTCCCCCCTGTCATTGAAACTTCAGAAGTTCCCGCAGCAGAGGATTGGCTGCAGGAACTCACAGCGGTACAACAACTTTTGCTCCAGCAACTGGACCAAGCCAAGGAGGACTATAAACGCCACGCTGACAAACATCGCCAGCCGGGCCCCGAAATCAAGGTAGGAGATCGGGTTTTCCTGTCCACTCGCTTTCTGCCCTCCCACCGCCCTTGCCGGAAGTTAGATGCCCGTTTCATTGGCCCCTATCCAGTGGTGGCGCAATTAAACCCTGTGACTTTCAAACTCCAACTTCCGCGTTCAATGCGCATCCACCCAGTGTTTCACCGTTCCCTGCTCCTTCCGGCGGATGGTGTGCGTCCTGATACAGACCAACCGGCCCCCCCTCCTGTTTTGATGAATGGGGAGGAGGAGTTCGAGGTTGAGGACATTTTGGATTCTCGCTTTCACCGCCGCCGCCTGCAATATCTCATTGACTGGGTAGGTTTTGGCCCTGAGGAGCGCTCTTGGGAAGACGCCTCCACAGTTCACGCTCCTGATCTAACCCGTCGCTTTCATCAGACCTATCCCGCCAAGCCGCGACCTCGCGCCTCGGGGAGAGGGCCCCAGTTTGGGAGGGGCCTTGAGGAGGGGGATAGTGTGATGATCCATGGGCCTTGTAGTCCTGCTCAGGACATTGTAATTCCTGATGAAGATGAGAACTTGGGTTTTTTACCTTCCCAGTCTGAACTGGATTCCTCTCAGCCAGATCTTTCCCAGGCAGATCTGGGAACCTTGCACCTGCAAGAAAGTTGTCTCCCAGAAGTATGTCAAACAAGCCCAGAGCCTACTTCTCCCGTGTTCTTGCGCCGGGAGTTTTGTAAACAACAGAGAAGTTTGGATTCAGCTTCGCGCAGGAGTGCGAGGATTGCAGCTAAGAATGTAGCCAATTAAGACTGCTTCTCGTGAGAATCTTTAAGGAGTTTAACATCTGGTCTCAGAGTTTAGCTTTCGTTTCTGATTCCCAGAGAACTGCTTCGGTGGGAAAGTTAGACTCTATATAGATGTTTTACCCGCGTAGTAACTTCGCGGAGTCAATTCGTCAGCCTACGGAGCGAGTTGTGTCTGGACAGCGCGCTCCGATTCAAGCCTCGCTCCTGCTCAAGCCTTGCCTTGCTATCCAGCCTTCGTCTTGCTTCCCAGCCTTGTTTACCTACGGACTTTGCCTTGTTGCCAGGACCAATCCTTGCCTTGTATCACGGATTTTACCAAGTTATTCCTCGGATCTTGTTCTTGTTCCTTGTTACCTTGTTCCACGTTTTAAGCCTTGCTTCAAGTATCGAGTTATTTCCTAGCCTTGCTCAAGTTTATGGACTAAAGGACCTTGTCATCTCCCCTCACTTTGCCTGGCAAAGTGAGTGTTTCGGTTATTGGATTACAACTTTGGACCTTAATATTTCATATTGGACATTATTTCTTTGGGCTAATTTTGACCTTTCCTGAAAGGTCTGCTTCTGGACTATCTTTTACATTTGCTTTTACTAACTTTATATATTTCCTTAATAAAGATATTAGATAGAATCTGGCCTCTGTGTATGGTTATTGGTGCCTTTGCAACCAGGGTCGTGACAGGTCCTAGGATGGGGTTTAAAGCCCATGTGATGAGATTCTTAGGATATCCAGGAATGACCAGGATTCACTTTTCTTATGATTTCCATTTTGATGGCCAAACCTATGCTTTTTAAAAGAGATTTGACTAAGACACTTCCCATCTAGATGAATGGACTTAAGTAAATGTTTTATATGTTTTTAAGTTTTGTATAATGTTTTTACTAAGTATTTAATTGATTTAACTGTGTTGTATAATTTTATTAATTTTGCTTTTGGGCACTGAATTTTGCCAATTATTGTAAGCCGCCTTGAGTCCCCTCAGGTGAGAAAGGCGGGGTAAAAATGTTCTAAATAAATAAAATCTGAACTGCAGGTTGAGATTTCTTTTTTTTTTTTGGTTGAGATTTCAGGGACTTATTTAGATTTCTGACAGCATCCCCTATTGTCATCAAAGGATTTTGCAGTCAGATGTTGTTTATCTTGTATGATATAGATCTTATCCACAATTAAACTGACTACGGCAGAATCCCACTGTTTCCAAATCAAACTAAATTGCATTGTTTGCTGTAAGCATACTGCTGCAACCCAAAACCAGAAGTCTATGTTACTCCAGCCCTTATTTATCATCCTCTCATTGCCAATGGTGGACCTAAAGATTCCTAAAGAAGTAAAAAGAAATAGGAATCTCTTGTTTTAATTTTATTTATTTATTTATTTATTTATTTACAGTATTTATATTCCGCCTTTCTCACCCCGAAGGGGACTCAGGGCGGATCACACTGTACACATATAAAGCAAACATTCAATGCCATATAAGATAGAACAGAGACAGACGCAGAGGTAATTTAAACCTTCTCCATCTCCCAGCTTCCTGAGCGTATGCTTGATTCTGGCCACATGGGGAGCAGCTGCTTCATCATCCAATGGCAGCTGGATGATTTTTTTATGGTGTTGTAAATTAGCCTCCCCACATATAAGTGGTACCTAAATTTGCTACTTGATAGATGCAACTATATATTGCTCATTGCTTAGGTCAGCAATGAGCAGAACTGATGAGGATTACATTGTCTAAGAGTATAATTTGTTGAGTGCTGTGGACTGCTGGTGGGAGAGTGAAGTCATGGCCAAGGCCCCTTTCTCTCTTTTTGCTCCTTCTTTCTTCCACTTTCTTAGAGTGCTGAAAGAGAACCTGATTTTAGTTGCCAGAAATCTGCATTTCCTGCTTTAAGAGATCTTTTGAAACTAGGTTGTAAATTAGCCACAGGTCATACAAAGGGCAGAAGACACTATCTACCTATCTAGCTCATATCACAATAATATCTATTTAAAATGGTTCTCATTAAAAATGTAATAATTTGTTTTTCTGATATCTATTTTTTTTCTCCCTTACCAATGTATCTGCCACAAAAAAGACATGCATTAGAATATTCTATTCCGTGATTATGCTATAGGTGACAGATCAGAATCTGGTTACTCTGACTTTCTTTATAATGAAACTGAACTCCTGTTGAGGAACAGTTTCTAATGATAACTACAGGGAAAATGGCATGATAAATTACTACAATTTCACAACACACTTCGAGCATGACCCCTCCCCTTGCCCTCCAGATTACAGCCACAGAATGTATTACATGATTAGTGTGTCCTAAGGTGATGGAAGGAGTGAGACTCTTTGGAATTTGTTCTGAAGCCTGCTTCTCTTATAGTGAAATCATCTTGCTCCTTCCTCTCTGGTGGGCATGCTGCCAATGGCTTTAAAGGATCATTAGGCAAACTTTTTCAAATGTTGGGAAAATAGAATGTAATTCTTATGAGCAAAAACACTGAGATGGAAAATCCTAGTGTTGCAATGCTGCATGTCAAAATGCTGACACCATAGAAGTATATAAGAGTCAAATGCAATATGCAACTTTTTTTTTCAAATCCAACTGTTCTGACATAATCTCAAGAGAAGAAGAAAGTGATCCATCCTAATGGAGCACTATATTGCTTCCAGCCTTGCTGAAATAGCACTTAACATATGGGAATGCCAAATCACACCCATGTAGTTCCACCATCCAGTTCATCTATTAAAATCAACAAGAAAACTATGAAATAGTAACATTTCTCATTGTGCTTTCATGGTTCAGATAAATAGTTTGGGATGAGAAATTAAGCAATTACATGGTAATCTTGAATGCATCCTCTCTCTCTCTCTCTCTGTCTCTCTCTCTTGCAAGTGAGCCTATTTATTTTAAATAAAAATGTATTTATTTTAAATAAAAAAGCTGGGCTGTGGTGCAGGCTGTTGAGCAGCTGCAATAAATCACTCTGACCATGAGGTCATGAGTTCGAGGCCAGCCCGTGGCGGGGTGAGCACCCGTCAATTAAAAATAAAAAATAGCTCCTGCTCATTGCTAACCTAGCAACCCAAAAGATAGTTGCATCTCTCAAGTAGGAAATAAGGTACCACTTATAAAAAAAAAGTGGGGAGGCAAGTTTAACTAATTTATGACTTGGAATGAGGAAGTGTCATCAGAGTGGATGATGAAGCAGCTGCTCCCCCCTGTGGCCAGAATCGAACATCCCCTCAGGAGAAGGTTAAATTGCCTCTGCGTCTGTCTGTCTCGGTCTCTGTTTGATGTGTTTATGGGCATTGAATGTTTGACCTATGTGTGTATAATGCGATCTGCCCTGAGTCCCCTTCGGGGTGAGAAGGGCGGAATATAAATACTGTCAATAAATAAATAAATAAATATTTGCTAGGCACAAGAGTCCTTGATTGCATGAATTATCTTTGGCAGTAGACAATGAAGGAGATATTTCTGTATTTCACCATGTAGTGAGCTCTGATGTAGAGAATGGTAGTCTAATACAAACAACACACATAAATCACATTCAGAAGATACTTGTCAGTGTCAGGTAGCAGATGCTAGGAAAGACATCAACTTTAGGTTGCTATCTGGGAAAAATCCAGTCTCTTTATCTTACTATCTTTTGAACCTATTTTATTGCTTAAAGTTTCGTTGAAATACATTACTGTTAGCTACAAAAAAAGTCATTTTGACGTAACATATACAAGTATTTTTCATAGACTTAAAAATTATAGTTGTAAAGAATCACAATGGCCACTTAATCTAATTTCCTGCCATGCAGGCATACACCTCCAAAGAACCACTGGGGTACCACCCTGTAGCCATATTAATTTTTCTTTTTAAAAATTAATGAGTTGAATCAAAAGGGAAGAATTCTTATTCAGTAGACAATTCCTCCATTTTGCTCTGGTCATCATATCCCCTGTAGTCAACCAAACAACAACAAAAAAGCCTCACAGCCTCTGAGGATGCCTGCCATAGACGTGGGCGAAACGTCAGGAGAGAATACTTCTGGAACATGGCCACACAGCCCAAAAGACATACAACAACCCCCCCCCCCCAAAAAAAAAGAGGTGGGAGAGGGAGAATTTCAAAGGCCAGACATTTTTAAATGCTTTAAGGATGGTTACGTTTTGTGATAGATCATAGGGGGTCCAAAATTATTTTTGGGCACTTTGAAATTTCCCACTCCTGGCTTAAGTAATAGATAAATAAAAATTCCATCAGATACCAAACTGGGAAGGGCTTTATAATCCAAAACTATTATTGAATTGAGTTCAGAGATGAATGAAGAGCCAATGAAATCAAGGCAGGGATAGTGTAATGTGATCATGTGTGGTCACAGTTGGAATACTCAAGGCCACATTCTGCACTAGCTGCAAAATTCACATTATTCTCAAAGGCAACCACACATCAATCAGAATTGGAGGTTACCAGGGCATGAGTTACTACAGCTAGATTATCCACCTTCAAACAGGACTGTAGTAGGCAGGATATTACATAGGCCACTGAGCTTGTAATGATAATGACGGGTCTAGGAATAACCCTGCCAGCTACACACATGTTATTTTCAAAAAGATTAAAGCAGCACCTGCAGTGACTCCAGTTTTTTTCTAGATTGAGCCTCAGTGTGTTGGCTGGCATCCAGTCGATCACTACAGCTAGTAACTAATCTAGCATACACACAGTCTCACCTGGCTCATCTCACTCTATTACTAGCACATAGAGAAAATGAATGTTTTGGAATGTTACTTTTTGTAATATTCCATTATTAGTCTCAAAGTTTAAAAAGGAATTTGTTACTGCTAAAGACTACTGTGTTTAAACAAGAATATCTCACTTTACTTATTATACTACCTATTAACTCCTTATTACTTTTTGTTACTTTAAAAATATTGGGACCAACCTAATGGCATAGAACCAACTTTGAGAGGTGTGGGAGTCATATTTTCTTGACTGATGCCCATATTTATGACAAATACACACCACCATTTTGATTTGAATTATCACTTGTGTAACATCTAGCTGCGGGCAGGGAATATCAATGTCCAAAACTGTTTTCTATTTTTGCACTCTATTGGGTGCAGAAATTGCACTTTCCACCCAATAGAGTGGAGTTATAATGAGTATTTTAAATCAACATTTTGGAAGATGTGAAGGACCCTGGATTGCAGAGGCAATGGGGATCTGAATGGGGAAATGCGGATATAGTTTGATCATTGTGTCATAAAACTGGAAAATCCCACTCAAGTTATCTCTAGGGTAATTTTCAAACCGAACCAGAAGATGATGTTCTGATTTTTATATATTCTTAAATTTACTGTATATACTCGAGTATAAGCCTAGTTTTTCAGCCCTTTTTTTAAGACTGAAAAAGCCCCCCTTGGCTTATACTCGGGTGAGGGTCCTGGTTGGCTTATATTTGGGTCAGCTTATACTCGAGAATATATGGTACATTTATTATTTTTCTCTATTATTATTGGTATTATTACATTTATTATTTTTCTCTATTATTGGTATTGTTACATTTAATATTTTACTCTATTCATTATTATTATTACATTTATTATTTTTCTCTATTATTGTTGCTACTATTACATTTATTTTACTGTTTTTATTATTATTAATACATTTATTATTTCACTCTGATCTTATTATTATTATTATTATTGCATTTATTATTTTACTCTATTTATTATTACATGTATTATTTTACTCTATTATTATTAAAAGGATACATAAGCACATTTACATTGAAGAAGATGAGAATAATGATTTGATCAGAGTTGGACAGTCTTATCTTAAATTTGTGCTTTATGTAAATATTCAAAAACATTTAACCTACTGATGCCTCAATTAATGTAATTTTATTGGTATCTATTTTTATGTCTGAAATTTACCACCCTCGGCTTATACTGGATTCAATGTTTTCCCAGTTTTTTTGTGGTAAAATTAGGTGCCTCGGCTTATATTCGAGTTGGCTTATACTCGAGTATATACGGTAATTATTTATTGCATATGATACCACAATAAATTGTAACCTCATTAGAAGTAACATATTATTTATATCTCAAAACTTCCATCTCTCTCTCTAAATTCATGAATGGCTTTGCTCAGTGATTTTGTCCAGAAGTTCTAGGTCAGCATAGAAGATAAGATGGAAGAATGTAGGACCTAGAAGAAAGGATGTTGAGGAGAAATTCCCTTATAGCAGCATCTTAAAACTGTTATGCAGATGAAAGAGAAACCTGTGCAATGCAGATCCACCAACACCAAGATCTAGAAGCCATTTAGCATTATATTATTGCCAGCAGTATTAAAAACTACAGAGATAAAAAGAAACCAAGAGAGCTATACTTCCCCAATCAGTCACCTGACAGAAGTTATCTAACAGAAGAACCAACTTTTTTGTTGCCAGGACACAGACCATCACTGTTGTATAAGAGAGCCTGGATCTGGTCAGCCACAAAATGCTTCAATTTCTTGCCCAAGCATATGACTTTGAATATTCGTCATCGTCTCACTCGTTCAGTTGTTTTTGACTCTTTGTGACCTCATGGATCAGTCCACGCCAGAGCTCCCTGTCGGCCGCTGCCGCCCCCAGTTCCTTCAAGGACGAGCCAGTCACTTCAAGGATACCGTCAATTCATCTCGCCCTTGGTCAACCTCTCTTCCTTTTTCCTTCCATTTTCCCCAGCATCATGATCTTCTCCAAGCTTTCCTGTCTTCTCATGATGTGGCCAAAATACTTCAACTTTGCCTCTAATATCCTTCCCTCCAGTGAGCAGCCGGGCATTATTTCCTGGAGGATGGACTGGTTGGATCTTCTTGTGGTCCAAGGCACTCTCATGATTTTCCTCCAGCACCAAAGTTCAAAAGCGTCTATCTTCCTTCGCTCAGCCTTCCTTATGGTCCAGCTCTTGCATCCATAGGCTACTATGGGGAATACCATTGCTTTCACTATGCGGACCTTCGTTGCCAGTGTGATGTCTCTGCTCTTCACTATTTTGTCAAGGTTGGCCATTGCTCTCCTCCCAAGAAGTAGACGTCTTGTGATTTCCTGGCTGCAGTCTGCATCTGCAGTGATCTTTGTGCCTAGAAATATAAAGTCTGCCACTGCCTCCACGTTTTCTCCCTCTATTTGCCAGTTGTCAATCGGTCTGGTTGCCATGATCTTGGTTTTCTTGATGTTTAACTGCAGCCCAGCTTTTGCACTTTCTTCTTTCACCTTGGTGATAAGGCTCCTCAGCCTTCCTCACTTTCAGCCATCAGAGTGGTATCATCTGCATACCTAAGGTTGTTAATGTTTCTTCCAGAAATTTTAACTCCAGCCTTGGATTTGTCAAGCCCCGCACGTCGCATGATGTGTTCTGTGTACAAGTTGAATAGGTAGGGCGATAGTATACAGCCCTGCCGTACTCCTTTCCCAATCTTGAACCAGTCTGTTGTTCCATGATCTGTTCTTACTGTGGCTACTTGGTCTTTATACAGATTTCTCAGGAGACAGACAAGGTGACTTGGTATCCCCATACCACCAAGCACATGCCATAGTTTATTATGATCCACACAATCGAAGGCTTTAGAATAGTCAATAAAGCAGAAGTAGATGTTTTTCTGAAACTCCCTGGCTTCCTCCATTATCCAGCGGATATTGGCAATTTGATCTCTCGTTTTTCTGCCTTTTCTGAACCTAGAATTCTGACCCTAGAATTAATGAGATGATTGATCCATCTACCTGTCCCATTTTGGCCAAATACAACTAACAAGCCGCATGAAAGCACGTGTTGCACAAGAGTATAAGAAAGGCCCTTAAGATGTACCTCTCTCTTAGCCAGCTGACCTACCCTGGAGATCAGCATGCTAGGAAATGATGTCAACTCTTAATGTGTGAGTAATTGCTGATTGGACTACTTAATGAAATAATAAATTATATTATGGGAAAATGCTGTTCAGGTTGTTGTTGTGGACATTGAAGTTGTTTCCATCTCATGGTGATTCTAAGGTGGACACATAACAGAGTTATCTTGTCAAGATTTGTTCAGCTTGGGTTTTCCAGCATTCAAAGATTTATCTTCTAGAGTCCCAGCCTAACACTCAAATGTGTTCTTGTGCTCACTATCCATGTGTGTCCAAGATTTATGAGTAGATTTCTGTATATTTTTTCATTGTATATGTCAAAGAAATACATGTCTTGAAATATGTACAGAAGAAACAATTCAGCTAGGTGTAATAGCAGAGAATAAATGCAATTGCTTTAAGAGGCGTGACTGAAAAATGTGAATTATGGTAGAAATAAGGTTGGAAGTAGTAGTGTGCATTCATGAAAGAAAAGCACTAACAACCTGAGGGCATTTTTAAAAATTCATCTTTTAGAGAATTTGGGTCAAATGCCACCAGCACAAAGTATGTGATCATAGTTATGTAAAAAATGAAAATAATATTCTCACATTTTCCCATTATTGGTGATAAAAGATGTCTTTGAACATCTCAGAACATATATAGACAAGACACAGTACACCTCCATCCCAGCCACCCCATGCAGTCAAAACATTTTTGAAAATTCTTTACAAAAAAAGAATGGATTTTGCATAAAAAACATTGCTTTTGAGAAAAACATATGGAAGAAGAAACACATGTGGGCAATATGTGTAGTAACGCTTTTGAGAAATTATGACAAAAGCCCTCATCTTAGAGCCTTGCTCAGTGAGGAGAAAACTATATATTCTGTTGCTTTATACGAAAACAAAATGAAGTTAAAATATGTTCATGTTGCTAAGTTATAATAGACTGAGTTTGTATTTATTTCTTTGGTGTACTTATACCATTTCTTAAACATTTGTGGAGCTAGCAATGCATTTAAAACAACTCCCAGGACTTAAATGTTTTGGGGGCACTCAAAAATACATTGACATTGACATCCAGTCTTCCAATGTTGTTTCTCCTGCTGAATCTTTGGGCCATTGCAGATCTCAAAAGAAGTAGTCACTGCCAAAAATGATGCCAGGACAGTCTAATATTAGTCCTTCATGCAGCAGGGCTTCTTCAACCATCTGCAGCAATAGCTTTTCATAGCTTTTGGCTCATGGTACCAGACACAAGAGGCATTGGGGGAATACTTCCAAGCCTCCATCTAATCCAACTGTCACTCAGTGTTATGCCATATGTTCACATGACACTTATCTTTTCAAAGCACATTGTTATTTTATTGTCTACCCTTGAAAAGAACCGTGAATATCACCTCTTTTCTTTTCAGGTGGTGAGATGAGCCACCTGAAAACAATTTGCAAAGATATGCATAAAATTCGCAAAGATATGCATAGAATTATGCATATCTTTGCATGGAACTTCCAGAGTTGTTGAACCACAATGAAATATAAAAGGCTAGCCCACACATTGATTTATTTATTCACCCAACGTATTCCATTTCTCATCACCTAATGCTCAACACGATGCTCTGCAGCTGGATGAATGATCCATTTACACTGAAAAACATTGTGTTTCACTTTGAAATCACAGAGAACGTTATTTCGGTCTGAAGCATGATAGACAGCCACACAGAGAAGTCACTGCAGTTGTTACATTGCAAGGTTCTCCCTCTGCAATCTGTCTCATGCCCCCTTCTTCCTTTTAAGCTCAAATCATTAAGTACAAATGGTACAAAATTCTCCCTCTCGCTTGCTGTATTTTTTAAAAAGATCTGTTCTCAATTTGGGAAGGTAAAGGAATTGCTGGGGTTTTCATAGGTATATGTTACCATGGCAACTCCCTGGCATTGTCACTGGAAAATGGGAAACATCATTCTATTACCAACACGTTTGCATCTGTTTGAGCCACAAGAGGATCGCTATTTGCAGTCATTATCCGAGATTGTCATAAAATATTATTCCTTAGGCAAATCTGAAGCATAATCTTTTTGAGTAGCTTCTAATGCCACTTCCTCTGATTTCAATAAAACAATGCCAGTACTACAAAAATCTATGTAAGAGGGTTTCTTTTTCTTCTTGGGAATGAATGGATCTTGTAAATATTGTGTGGTCATACTCGCAGAACCAGTATCCATGGTTTCACTTAGCTGCTGTTGACAATTTTCTAAGTTCTCATAGAATCATAGAGTTTGAAGAGACCTCATGGACCAGCCTGTCCAACCCCTCACCAAGAAGCAGGAAAATTGCATTCAAAGCACAGATGGCCATCCAGCTTCTGCTTAAAAGCCTCCAAAGAAGGAGCCATCACCACACTCCAGGGCAGAGAATTCCAGTGCTGAATAGCTCTCACAGTGAGGAAGTTTTTCGTAATGTTCAGGTGAAATCTCCTCTCCAAGCTTGTACTAGAAGTTACTATACATTGGAGTACCTAGCAACTTTCTAGATCACTGGTTTATTAATTGACTAGCTTTGCCCGGCCACGCGTTGCTGTAGCTTATGGGAATCCTTTGTTGGCCAGGTGGAATAGCAGTGAATAGCCTTGCAGTCTCAAAACCTGGCCGTTTTCTGGAGTAGCTGGAGCTTTTGGTTGTATGAACGTAGAGGCATGGATGAGGGGTTGTGCTGCCAAGTTTAGTGTTTCTGGGATGTGTAGTTTTGTTGTTTTGTCCTAGGCTGAAATTTCATTACCCTTTTATATATATAGATTAGTGGAGCTATATGCCAGGAAAAAATCATTCCCAAGACATGTGCTTGGTAGCATGAGTAACTGAGGTATTAAAATTACTCAGTGCCTAGAGAGGCCAGACCAGAACAACACCTCTGGTCAAGTGAAACAGATGTCATGTCCAGGGTGTTAACATAGAGATAAGCATGCATGGCAAAGAGATAAAAGACCTGACTGTGTATTTGATCTCTTTCTTCCCCGTAATCATTTCTGAGTGCTAATATATGTGAGTAATTGTAAATGGTTAAGATTGGAACCAGAAATAAACAGTGTGCCACCAAGGGCTCTTGGCAGAGAAACAGAGTTCCGGTGTGTTTAATTTAAGAAGCACTAAGACAGAGTGAAGGCACAGCACAGCTGGTGTAAAAGTGCATGTTACAGATATCACTCATATCTGTGATTGCAAATCCAGGGGAATCCTAAGCGTTGTTTTGGGGACCCCGGTCAGGTTTTCCAAAGTAAGGTCCAGATGTGGCCCTCCAACATCATTTACCTGGCCCCCATCCTAAACTTTAGACTTAATGTTGCCCTAAGTCTGAAATGACTTGAAGACCCACAAAAATAGAAATCCTAATTAACTTGACTATCTCATCAGCCAAAAGCAGGCCCATATGTCTCATTTAAATACTGGTAAGTTCATGCTGGTTACAATTTTTCTTCATCTTAAATATTGTATTGTTTTTTTTTTCATTTTTTGCAGTACAAATAAGATTTGTGTGGGTTTTTTTTTTCAAACTATAGTCTGCCCCCTAACAGTCTGCCTGAAATGTTGGAGGACACCTGTTCTAGAGCCTTCCAACAGAAGTAATTTATTTCAATAAGGTTGGCTATTATCCATGGTTTCTTGTTAAGGAACACATATATAGTAGTTGTAAAGTACTTCTACCTTACACCCATATGCACTATTGTGCAAGGGCTCAGATAAGTCAGTCACTGTCCTCACCATTCATTGCTGTTACTTGTCCAGAGCAATGTTGTCACATGGCTAAATCAGGTTGGATCCAAATGATGTTATATCATTCATTCACCTATGAGATCCTTTAGTGACTACAGAGGCATATATGACTATGGTGAGGAAGATAATGGCTGGGTATTTTTAACTGTCAAAAAAGGCATGGGCTGTGATATTATTTTCAACATATAAGATTACTAGCTGTGCCCGGCCACGCGTTGCTGTGGCAAAGTGGTGGTGGTATTGGTTAAAAATTGTTGTGGAATTTTTATTTGACATTATTTGTATTTTTAATAACTTTTATTGTAACTTATCTTTTTATTTATTATATTTTATTTTCTTGTATTATTTTTAGTTATTTTCTATTTTTATAGTATTTTAATGTCTTAATTTTTTGTGTTTTTAATTATTTTTAGTTTTTATTGTTTTCTATTGTATTATTTGTATTTATTTTATTTTTATTATTTTATTTTTATTTGTGATTTTATTATTTTATTTTATTATTTGTATGTATTATATTTTATTATTTGGTTATTTTATTTATTTATTTTTATTGTATTATTTTGTTTTGTTTTTTATGTATTTTTTTTGTATTGATTTTATTATTTTTGTTTCTTTTTGTATTGGGTTGCTCTGAGTTCTGTGGTCTGCCTGGTCATGTTCCAAATGTATTCTCTCCTGATGTTTCGCCTGTGTGTATGGCAGGCATCCTCAGAGGTTGTGAAATGTGTTGTAACGAAAGCAAGTGGGAGTTTATGTATCTGTGGAATGACCAGGGTGGAAGAAAGAACTGTTGTCTGCTTTAGGCAAGTATGAATGTTGGAATTGGCACTGAATAGCCTTGTAGCTTCCAAGCCTGGATGGTTCCTGTCTGCCTGGAATGAACAAAATGTGGCTCCCAGTATTAAAAAAAATCTGTGAAATCAGGACAGTTAACTAAAGAACAGCACTGAGCAATCGGGGAATTCCAGATATGATGTACTGAGGGCAAGCTAACATTTCCCAACAAAGGAATCCTCCTCCGAAGCAGGAAGTAGGCAGGCTTTGAAGGTAATCAAGGTGGCCAAGTGGAACATTCACAGTCGCCTCAGACAGATAAGAGTTGTCCCATCCTGGATATCATTGTTGAGATAGAAATAAACATCCTATTTGTCTGTTTTCAAACAGATCTCATAATCTCTGAGGATGCCTGGCATAAACATGTATGGCAGATTGGCTGCAGATAGGGTTGTGAGGGAATGTGATGTTTAATAGGCTTTTCCTGAATCCCTTCTTATTATCCAACATATTTACTTATCCAACGTTCTGGCGGTCTGTTTATGTTGGATAAGTGAGACTCTACTGTATATTTATAATCTTATATTATCTGCTTAGAACTGGATTATATGAGGCCCCTTCTACACAGCTGGATAAAATGCACACTGTGGATTATATGGCAGTGTGGACTCAAGATAATCCAGTTCAAAGCAGATAATATAAGATTATAAATGGGTTATATAGCTGTGTGGAAGGGCCTTGAGTCTACACTGCCACATAATCCAGTTAAAATATGATAATCTGTATTTTATAGGCAGTGTAGAAAAGGCCTAAGTGAGGCCTAACTCTGCCTGTCTCCTGGGCTGAGTGGGTTGCTAGGAGACCAAGTGGGTGGAGCTTAGCCTTCTAACTGGCAGCAATTGGATAAAAACAATTATTCCTCTCTCTCTAAATTAGGACTTTATTTTTCTTTTCTTTTTGTTGTCACAACCTAGGGGCAAGGATGGTGGATTGTGCTGCCAAATTTCTAGGTTCTGGGGCTTGTACTTTTGTTGTTTACTGGGAGGGGGGGGACACTATTACTCTTTTATATATATAAGATATGGGCTGAATATTAAATTAATTCAGGTTTTCCAGTAAATACTTTTTTGCTCCCAAAGCCTAATCTTCAACTCATATCAAAATTGAAGATTGTTTGATGAGACGCTGGTTCCTCTCGCACTACTTTTGTCTTCAGTATATGTGATTTCCATTCAGTCTTCTACATGTTTTTTAACTGCTAGGTTGGCAGAAACTGGAGCTAACAGCAGCCGCTCATGCCTCTCCCAGGGTTTGAACCTGGGACCTTTCGGTCTGCAAGTTCAGCAGCTCAGCGCTTTAACACACTTCGCCACCGGGGCTCCTACTGAAATTCCATGGACCGCATTAAAATTATTAAAGTAGTAAAGTTATTACTATTCTGGTGCTTTAAGTACTGCATCCATATGTCTTATAAAAAGAGGTTATGGGTACTAAGTTTTTGCTAATTGTCTGAGCTGTTTTCAAAGAAAGAATGATGATTATTTCTAAATTATTTTATATAGTTCTCTCTTCAGATCAAAGAAATAGTAATTGTTTAGTCATGAACTATATAATCTTAATAAATCCTTTGAAAGTAAAATCCTTTGTTAGTATGGAAGAATAAGTTTTTCCTTTCACAAAACTAAATCCTGAACTCTTTGACTGTCATACAGTCCTGGTCCTCTGTTGTTATGGGAACCAGTTCTTATAATCAACTTATTTTTAAAGTACCCTTTAGAGAGAGAGAAATCAATAGAACTTCAATTGTATGATGTTTGTTTTGTAGTCTTTGATCATAAGATAACACAGACTATGTATGTCTTCCAACAAAATAAGAAATAATGTATCAAAGTTTTCAATATGATAGGCCTTTGATCATTTCTGAAGCCTTAATAAATGGTTGAATAATATCTTTACCAACTCCAAATACAAATTCATTAGGCAAGTAATGATAGTTTAATGTAGCATATTAGAAACATTTATAGGAGAAATACATTGGACAGAGAAGGAAGGAGATAAAATACAAAGAAATGTTAATTCATGCATAATTTTCATAAACAGCTGGAGACAAAGGATAACTTCAAATAAATATGCAAATGCATGTAAATTAGGGAGAAAGAAAAACAAGTACAAAAGCTTGTGTTGTTGTTCTACAAATGTACTCTGGAAAGAAAAAATCTCTTTTAAAGTAACTTAAGTTACCTTGATCCTGACATGTAGAAAAGCAAAGTTGCTGAATTGGATATTTCTATATATGAAATGACATTCAAAAGTCATATGTTCCTCTATTTTTAGTATAGATAGATGGAATTTAATAATTATCTCTCCTTCACTTGGAAGAGCTCAGAGAAGCACATTTCTATGGAGATTCATGTTTTACCTGCTTTTGTACATAATGTGCCTTTCTACTCCCTATGTGGTAAAAATGTTAACTGTAAAACATGAAACTGATACGACATCTTAAAGACTTGAAACAATCAACAACAACAATGTTTTTCCGTATTACATTTCTTGAAAGAAAAGAAAGATGTTTCTGCCTTGAAGACATTTCTAAGGAATTTTGGGTGGCTACCAAGCCCGGTGGTGCAGCGTGTTAAAGCGCTGAGCTGCTGAACTTGCAGACCGAAAGGTTGCAGGTTCAAATCCAGGGAGACGAGTGAGCGCCCGCTGTTAACTCCAGCTTGGATTGAAGGCAAAGCTTCAGAGATTTGTTATAATTTTGTCAAATAGGATGCAAGTATAAGCAATATACTTCAAAAGATACAAGCACACAATCATTGAAAAACACCAGACATTTTATGCAGTTTCTGACAGCTATTCAGACTTCCCGCTACCCCCAATTAGTTGAAAACCATACTCAGGTTGGATTCATGCAAAGATTGGTTAAAGGTAACCACATAAGCAGAAGGAGGAGATCCCTGTGGTGGGAAGGAGAACAGTTGCTGGATTGAAAGTTTGAAGGTCCAATCCATTCCAGAGACATGTCCCGGGAGGGCACAAAACTGGGAGAAGCCATGACATGGGTATGCAGATTTTTTTTTTTCGTGTCAGGAGCAACCGGAGTTGCTTCTGGAGTGAGAGAATTGGCCGTCTGCAAGGACGTTGCCCAGGGGACGCCCGGATGTTTTGATATTTTTACCATCCTTGTGGGAGGCTTCTCTCATGTCCCCGCATGGAGCTGGAGCTGATAGAGGGAGCTCATCCACACTCTCCCCAGGTGGGATTCGAACCTGGCAGCTTTCAGGTCAGCAACCCAACCTTCAAGTCACTTAGTCCACTACGCCATCTGGGGGCTCCAGTATGCAGATAATTCCTTGTTTAACTCAATTCTTCAGTTCTATGTGAGATAAAGGTGCAAGACTCAAAAGAAAAAGAGTGACAGTTCCATATAGTCAGGAGTTGGCTGCCCATTCAGGAAATCAATGTATTTATGTTTGTTGAGCCTTCTTTTCTGTGGGAGCAGCAAGCTCTCAGCTTTAGTTAAATGGACAAATATCTTGAGCTCATCTTGGTGACAAAGGAGGTCATCTATCTTGCACACACACACACACACAAAGATCCTGACGTTATCTGACTTGGGAAATAGCTGGAGGGACCCTGGCTGTGATCTCCATTCCCAAGGGATTATGTAAACTGAGGGTATGGGGTGGTAGTTGCCTTCAAGATACAGTAGAGTCTCACTTATCCAAGCTAAACGGGCCGGCAGAAGTTTGGATAAGCGAATATCTTGGATAATAAGGAGGCATTAAAGAAAAGCCTATTAAACATCAAATTAGGTTATGATTTTACAAATTAAGCACCAAAACATCATGTTATACAACAAATTTATCAGAGAAAGTAGTTCGATACGCAATAATGTTATGTTGTAATTACTGTATTTACGAATTTAACACCAAAATATCATGATATATTGAAAACATTGACTAAAAAAATAGCGTGGACAATCCAGAAGCTTGGATAAGCGAGGCTTGGATAAGTGAGACTCTACTGTACATTCAATATGTTTAAGAATTGACACATTTTACAAGTGATTCAAATCACACAAAAATATCAATTTGATACATTTATTAATAGAGCCTTCTGGAGCCTCTATCTGCTTCAACATTTTGAAACTTCAAAAAGGAAAAAAAATCTTGCTTGAAGTCTCTTCATTCATCATAAATGTCTGGGGAGGGGGTGCCATGGTTTGACAACATAATAGTGGCTAGGAAATGTAGACAAAATTGATTCTGATCTTTATCATCACCAGCTACTAGAGATGTGTTGGGTTCTTGCTTTATAAACCAGAATAGCAAATTGTTGTATTTGGAATGGGTGGGATTCCTATCCTCAGATGTTTTGTTCTTTTTAAAAGAAAAAAGATAATACCTCTGTATCTCTATCATTGTGAGTCAAGCCATAACTCCAAATTTTTACATAGCCTCCTAAGTGAACAAGTTTGTACTTTGAGTTTGCGTAGGATTTCCCTAATTTTCATGCATTTAAGCATGCATTTGACTAAAAAAAAAAAGAAATAAGATATTTTTCTACCCCACTGCTGAAGACATATCTGTGTTAAATATTTTTTATAAAATAAAATGAAGATAATTCAGAACCAATTTCAGTGGTCCAGTTAATTTAAGTACATCTGTTCCAAGACTGGAGAACACTGGTATGTCTTTCTCTGTCAAGTAGTCACTGAAAGTAAGGAACTTGTTAGGAAAAAAAGAGGTAACAATAATTTAGTATCACATACATACTTAAATATTCAGGTATTCAAAACCTGTCCTTAAAAATCTAAGTACCCAAAATGATCGACATCCAGTTTTTTAATTGAAGTTCTTTATGTGTTTTTATTACATAAACACTATTTATCTGGGGGCTTGCCTGAGATCTTTCATACTTGGGGTGTTACTAATTTAAAGCCTGTATACCAATCAGCACTGGTAATTTTGGTCTCTTTGCTTTTGTAGTTATAAATTAAACCCATGCTTGCATGATTAATCCCAGGAAGATGATTTGCAATGAACTGCAGAGTTAAATTAGAATGTAAATCATGGAAACTAGTTATATACCTAGATTGGTGCAACAATAATAAATGATTAGGCTTTCTTCACTTGTTTTGCATGCTTAATGTAATGATAAATAGATGATCTTCTGGTAGCCTTTGTATCCCAACAGTTGTAATCATCTGCTGGAACACCATTCAATGGCTCACAAAAAAGCTGGTTCTTAAAAATTCAGGGAAGTATATATAGTTCAGTCAAGCAGAAGTGACCAAAATTGTCAGACGTTTGCCTAACCTACTAGTGAAATGCAGAAATTGAGTAAATAAACATACAGAGTAGGACTCTCATATTCATGGAAGATACATTCTAAATACCTTCAGATATTTTTGAAAGCACAAATAATAACAAATTCTATATACTGACTATAATTTGCTTGGGAATATACCCTAAAATTATATTGCAGCACCTAGAGAGACCCACAATCTCTTCTTGGAGTTTTTTGTATTGTTTTGTTTTCAGCAAGTGAAACAGTAGATATTGAATCTGTGGACAAGATGCTGTACAAAAGAAAAAATAGTATACAGAGATCTATGGTAAAGCAAATGCAAAATGTTTTTTTTCTCCAAGGGCAAGAGTGCTTCTTGGACTCAAACAGCTACCAATCCCAAATTTGATTGATAATTAAGAACTATGGGAGTTGTAGATTAATAGCCTTTGAATTGTATGGCTGCTATCGGCTGTCCTGAAGAAAATTGGATGTGCCAGCATCGAAACCTCCGGCCAAAGCTGATGGTCAATGAGATCACAACACAAGGTTGTATACAGGGCCACACGCAGCCGAAAATGCTTATCAGAGGAGTCATGCCTTGCCCGTACAATTAACATAGACCAAATTACTAATATTCAGGTACTAAAAAATGAGTGGGAGCTAGAAGAGTAAGCCTTCCCTAGCACCCCACTGTAAATCAAAAATAACTGAACAAGTTACCCCAATTCTGGTCCACCTACCGCTTTTAAAAATTACAATTCTCTCCTCATCAAATTGAGCCTTCTCCTTCTACTCCCATTTCATAAAATATAGAGTAAAATACGATGTTTCTACTGTAGTGTTTGCCACCATCAATGTATCTGTCTGTCTTGATGTTTCCCGAAAGACCGGGTTAGCCACCTGAGTGCCCATGCTAAAGGGAGCAGGTGCAGTATCTGTTTGAGTTGCACTCATCTACTGTGAGTCAGCATGTCCCCAAGGGGAATGTGGGTGTCTTTATTACCTGAACTACTTTTAGGTTGCACTTCTGACGCCATCAAGCTAGATGGAATCAGCTCAGATTCAGCCGATGTTGATGTGGCTATCTGGGCATCAGCAGCAACCCCCCCCCCCACCATCCAGGAGTATCTCCGCCTCTATAGCAGAAACATGGGAACATAAAGAATTCAGTAACAAAGCCATACTACTAGCCCTAGGAGGCCGTTACACCTCGCTGACAGCAGCCACCCCATTGACTTTTCCAAGTGCGTCAATACAATCTATAAGCGCTTTTAAGAGCTGAGTTGACTCATCATCTTTGACCGATGAAGAATGCTTGGCGGGGGTAGGGGCTTGCAGGTGTTTACATAGAATGGCCCTCACCCTTCAGCCCCCCAACATTCTTCCCAGGTGACGTACTGTAAAAAAACACATTGAAATATATACCATTAAATGCATAAACCCTTGACACATTGGTTAATGTGGTCAGTGATGAAAGACCCAGGAACTAAAAGACTGGGGACATTCAGCTGGGGACCTCTCTCTGTACAACCTTCTTCTTCAATGACCAAAAAGTGAGTGACAATGGGGGCGGGTAGCTTCCTAAAAGCCCCACCCTCAACCAGTTTTCTCTTTCAGTGGGAGGGGGCAAAGCCACTTCCCTCCACCAGTTGCGTGAGTGGGGGGGGAGTTTATTAGGTGGAGGTTTGACTCTGTTTTACGTTTTCATCTGAACTTTAAAGTTGCTATCCATAGTTCTTATTCTAATTTGAGGATAGAATTCAGCCTCTTGGAGAGCTAAAAAACCTCAAAGCAATTTTGACTAAGAATTACATGTAAAATAAGTTTCCTGAGTGAGAAAGTTTGTGTCTATTTGCAGTAGATGCATCCAAGAAATTCAATACATTCACGAATCATTGTGACATGGATGCTTAAAAGCCTGTTCCTGCACACACTTCCCTCCCTTTGCCAGATTAAAATAAATCAGATTTTAATATGCCCTGTTTGTGGAAAGTAATGAAAGTTTGCATTTCAAAGAAGATAAGTAAATAATTTAAGATTATTTAATGCCAGCATGAGCTAGGCTATTCTGCTACTCAATCATTTGTCAAAACTGTTATCTAAATATGCATGCTTTGAATATATATAATATTTTTGCAATGTGTGAAAATAATTTGCTAGAAGAAAATGTGCTAGTGCAATCTTGCATCCCTCTCTCAATACCAGCTTGGCTTCTAATGTGATGGCTTAATCACCCCATGAATCTATAGAGAATGCTAGATAGATCACGCTTTTTCCCTTTCCATTAACTTGCTGAAGTGTGCATTTTGTTCCTCTCTGCTGTGGACAGCTTGGAAAGTTTGACTGAGGAAAGTCTGGTGGAAGGCTCAGCAGTAGAGCTGGAGTCCAGAGGTGCATAGCAACTCCCTCTGCCAAACTCTGAAGCATCATCTATTGAAGAAACAACTACTCAGACTGCTGACCAAATGCAAGACTTCTTCTGAGCAAGATGAGGAAGAGTTAACTTTTCCACTTTTCGTGAACTTACAAAAAGGAAGGTCTCAACTGAGCAAGTCATTGAGATTATCTGAGAAGAGAGCCAGAATTAGGTAACACTTGTGAACTTAGGATGTGAAGAACTAAAGACTGTTATCTGATTGCTGGCTGCAACGTCAATTTTTGAAGCTACAACTCTAGACTCTTGATCTCTCATGTTTCCTGGAACCTGGAATTATCCTGGACGACGACTTTGATTCAACCTAGTACTGTGGACACTTCTGGTAATTGGCTCATGACACTGGAACAGACATTTGGATTCTTTCTTGTGTTTTCCTGTTAATGTATGCTCTGCAGGTATTTAAGGGTCAAGACTTTGATACTCTCAGTGAATCCATCTCATTGATGATATTAGCAAATCTATCATCTATAAGTGATAATATATGCCAAAAATAGACATCACGATTTTCATATTAAAACATTGCAGCAGACACACAGACAATATTCTCAGATACCTCTATATTTCAAAGGGTTTTCCATGAGATCTTTGGGTATGATGCAGCCTGTTTTTGAAGACAATATTTACCATTCATATCTCAACTAAAGTGTGTGGAGGAACATTTTGAACAAGATTCTCCAGGGATGTTCTAGCTAGGCAGGCTACTGCTAAATGGGTGCACTTTCAAACACATCACACAAGTTTAATGGTTGATTAAGATACCTGTTTTAGATGGGTGTTCTTTCCTCATTTCATGGAACAGAATACAAATTGATCATTTGGACAACTTTATTCCCTATGGAAATATTGAGGGGGGCAAATTATGAAACTAATAGAAATACTTATTTAGAGAGTGTAAATAGCGAACTAAAATATTTGGTCATTGTTATAAGGACTTAAGGTCACAAGAAGGAATCCTAGTGAGAGAATGACCCAAAAGACTGTTGGAGACAATTGGGCAAAATTCCATCAGTAAGCTACAAGTCAGACTTGATCCTGGCTATGGGAGAAAACAAACAATTCCCCAAAGTGTTCTTCCTGTCTTGAATGCAGTTCCAAAGTATTCTCTTATGTCTTAGAGAGTTTATCCAATGTTGTTAAGATTTTTCATGTGCAAAAGTAAACAGTATGTGAAAAATAGGGTGGCGACCAGACCTGAAATGTAGACTATGCTTTAACCAGAACTCATTTCAGTATTCATGGAGAATAACACCTCTATTCTCACTTTTGGTCCACTGAATGAGAGCACAGACAATGCATGGAAAACAGGGCAGTGCATGTTAGCATTTTCCCTAAGCTTCTCATATCCATCACAGCCAATTTAATTTTAGGTGGGTGCTTGACTCACTCCAATAAAGTTCTAAAAGAATTTACCCAATTTGCCCCTGCTGGAAAATAACTCAAAACCAAATACAGTTAACAGTCAGAAATGTGTACATTTCCAAACCTGAAAAATACTCTAAGAAAAAAAAGAGATGACACAAATATGTGAAAATATGAAAAATGTATTAAGAGAATTATACTGAATTCTAAATGCCCCAGCTTTAGTTCATGAGTGTATGTATACAAAACATATATACCTGAGAAATATACACATATTTGACTAAAAGTTGATACCGAAATGTGGGGCACAGGTGGGAGAAGAGGCCATATAGAGCCATGGTAAAAAGAGCTTGGCATGGAAAAATGTGATCTCTAAAGAGACCAAGCCACATTTGCTCATTTAACTGACTGTACCTAGAAGGCTTACTGCATAACAATACTTCAGAAGCGTTGATAGCTGAGTTGAAACCTTTGATATGCAACAGTCTAGAGCAAAGGGGACAGAAGGTATAGGGTTGTGGGTGACAGGAGTATCATGCATGTCAGTCCAGTCCCACTACAGTTTATGCCTTATGCATTCTGCCAAATGCTTCAAAAGATTTACATCAGAACAAAAATAATTCAGGCTCAATAGATGCACTGAACCATAAATGTATGTTAACAAAATTCATTTTTACATATTATAGTGTTTTATACCAGGGACAATTCATTCTAATTAGCACAGGTATGTACTTGGTGATTCTGGATTTCAATCCTGTGTTCAAGGATGTAAGACTGACAACAAGTAATGGAAAAAAAAATCATAGCTAATGCTTGTTCTCTCATCTAGCATGGTGGCTGAAGTCATATGTGGCTAATACAGCATCTTTCCAGGATAAACTATGAAAGAATTACCAGGGCATAAAACCACAGCCTGCTCAGAGTAAATCATGAACATTAATCTCAGTTTCACCTTCTTCAGTTTGTTGTGAAAAATGGAATGATGACAAGAACTGACTTCATTTTGTCTACTGAATATCAATGAAGTCTTGACTATAGTCTGTTGGCCTCTAAAAATTAACAGGAACAGGAGAAATGTTTCTGTTTCAAACTCTCAGATTTCAAGTAGGCCAGTGACAGCTGAAAAAGTGCAGGTCGGTGCGGATGAAAATCTTCTCCTCCAATTAAAGTCACCGGGAGAAAATGAAACACTATGTCTTCAAGATTTAATACACTGTGGATTGTTCAGGGGGAAAAGTTTAATAGGCCCATTCCTGTGCTACTGACATATCTTCATATCCAGAAACTTACTGCTGCAAAATTAGTTGGAGACATGGGAGGAAACATAAACCATGTGCTCAGGTTGGCCTAAGACATTTGCTCTCATAGGAAAAAGTAGGAATGTGAAAATTTCTCTACTGCAATTAATGGTGCAGTATGGATATAACAAGTCACACTCCCTGTATCTCAGAGGAAGGCAAAAGCAAACAAAAAAATCTTGTCAACAAAGTCCCATGAACGGTTCATCTTAGGATTACCATAAGTTGGAAATGACTTGAAGTCACACAAGAACAACACATAGCATTCCTGCTGGAGTTAGCTGGAGTTCCATTACTACCTTGGAACCAATTACTATATGTTGGACTCAAATCCCCAATTTGTTTGTTTCCTGCAATAGATATATGTAGTCTATGTAACTGAAATTATCAGACAACATTTCAAGAACTCCAGTATCTGAAAGAGCTGGAAAGAAAGGGGATGATCAGATTTATCATCATCATCATCATCATCAATGTTGTTTTAATTTTGTAACAACAAAACACAAATATTAATAGTAATACTAAATTAAGAAATTGAACAAATAGCATAAAATAATACCCCCTACCCTACCTCAGACACAGCAATTATTATTATTATTATTATTAGTAGTAGTAGTAGTAGTAGTATTAGTATTAGTATTATTATTATTTACAGCATTTATATTCTGCCCTTCTCACCCCGAAGGAGACTCAGGGCGGATCATAGAATACATATATGGCAAACATTCAATGTTGATTATAACATTGACAAGACAGAGAACAGATAGAAGTATATAGGCTTTCCCATCTTTTGGCTTCTTTGGAGGCTATGCTCGTTCCATTTACCTGCTGAGAGCTTTCTTTGTTTCTAAACTTCCTCCTTTAAATAAATACTTCCCCGCTTTTAATGCGGTTCCTATTTATCTACTAACATTTGTTTTCAAACTGCTAGGTTGGCAGAAGCTGGGCTAAAGGTCAGGAGCTCACCATGATCCAGTCTTTGAACTCTCAACCTTCTGGTTGGCAAGATTATTGCAGCTTGGTGATTAACCTGCTGTGATAAATCCTTTTCTGTGCATTTCAAAACTTCTCCAAACCTAAACATATTAAAAAAAACTTCCCAGCTCACAAAAGACATCTGTAAAAAACTGTTATAAACTTCTCATTACTGCATACCTAAATTTAAATTTCTACTACATATCTAAATTTAAATTCAGTCTTCAAATCCCACCAGTGATGTAACTCCTTCTTTATCCTTTACATAAGACAAAAAAGATACTTTTTATATAAAAAGTCAACAGATTTTTTAAAATCAAAAAATATAGTTGGTCATCTCATTTCAAAAGTCTTTAAAATCCACTTTTCTTTTGTTGGATGAGCAATATCCTTCCATTTTTAAGCAGAAAGCAATCTTGCTGCTAAGATGACATAATGCAACACTTTACCATTCATATTTCATATTGAAAGATCCAACAAAAACAATTCCAGCCTTAGATTAATTCTGATTTTGTAAGAGTTTTTTATCATCTTCTAATGCTTAGCTTTTTGACAGATCCCACATATATGATAAAAAGTTCCCCCACATTTCCAACAAACACTATTTATCTCTTCATACATCTTTGATGAACTTGCTGGGGTTAGGAACCATATATGAATCATTTTATTACAGAAAAAAGACAGTATGTATTTAAACCTACATTGCTTTCTAACACTCCAACTCAATGTTGTAACCCAAATGTTGGGCCCATGATGGGGCACTCCAATTGATGTACTTAGATCAAGCTTCCCCGATCCTAGTGTCCTTCAGATGCTCAGGTTAGCTAAGAATGTTGAAGAAATTTGTAGAACAAACCAGATATATACAACAGATTGGAAAAAGCAAATTTAGGTAGACTGGTAGATAGGAAGGAATGAAAAATCATGTTTCTTCTATGCATGAAAATATTTATTCCCAAATCAAGAAAATTCATAATATTAAGACTGATATTTCATGAACTTTTTATAAATATGTTGTTCTAGCACAGTAACAACAACCATTAACATTATCATCATTATGCGATTTAATAAGTGAGATGGCCCACTCATAAGCTTTACTCTTTATTTCATGATGTAGCCATTAAGTACTGAACTAGTGCTAACGAAAACTATTTCATTTTAAGTAATGTTTTACTGATATTAGTTTCCAGCATTTTTGGAAGAAGTGTAAATAAGCAGCCAGAAAAAGTATTGCTTGACTTGTTAACAATTGACATGTCTTAGTGATTTTCTGAAAGTTTTTAAAAATGCTTACAGGTCAGGTCATATAGAAATATTTATAGAAAGTGAATATAAAATGACCCTTTGGAAAATATCTTGCAAACACAAGAAAGCAAATTTTGAGCAAAATGTCAAAATAAACCAGGACTATTATCTAAATGTTAGACCACTGAACGTCATTGTACTTATTTTATTCTCTTTGTATATACGAAAACAGATTAATATTAATGGCATATCTGACACATACTTAGCAACTTAGAAGACAATTCTACTGTGTGATAAAAAGAGCATTATATATAAACAACTTATTTTTATGTAGACAACTTTGCAAAATGTTATTGTTTTGAGAGATTGTTTATATTTGTTTTCATTACATCTTACAGTGCAGATAAACAGAACTATGGGAAATTTGGTGCAAAAATACAGAGGAGGATTCCATATTAACATTGAATTGTAGGATTTTTGTTAATGATACCATGAAAAGAATCTAAGCATAGAAGGATGATCTCTTCTCAAGTCTTTCATATGTCTTCTTGGCTAGGTTTCACTGAAAAAATGCATAATTTTAACTGTTATGTTATGGAGCCCCTGATGGCGTAGTGGACTAAAGCCTTGTGACTTGAAGGTTGGGTTGCTGACCTGAAAGCTGCCAGGTTCGAATACCACCCGGGGAGAGTGCGGATGAGCTCCCTCTATCAGCTCCAGCTCCATGCAGGGACATGAGAGAAGCCTCCCACAAGGATGGTAAAAACATCAAAACATCTGGGCGTCCCCTGGGCAACCTCCTTGCAGACGGCCAATTCTCTCACTCCAGAAGCAACTCAAGTTGCTCCTGACACAAAAAAAACCCTGTTATGTTTGCAACTGGATATTTTATTTATTATCATGAAAACTAGATAGCTTTTCAGCAATTTCAGGTGAATGAGAAACAATAGAGTTACATTACTTAAAACATATGCTTGAGAACCAGCATGCCATCCTGGATAATATTTTTTGACTTATACCTGACATGGAAGAGTATCATTTCCCAAAAAGCCCTAAAGCTTTCTTGATGATATTACAGTAATCATTATGGTCCTAGTAAGACATTATGAAGGCAACTTTAACAAACACAAGAAGGGGTAGAGAACATTAGCACTGCTCCATCTGTCCTCATTGTAGTTGCCCTAAATTTGTCAAGAGTGAGAAACTGAATCAGAAGAGACTTCTGTATGCATAGATGCTTTCCATGTGGGTCTAAGGAAACTTGTGACAATAGAAGAATCCTGCCAACAAAAATAATGTATGTTAAATCCACAGAGCTATTTTTTTTTTCTTTTTAATTAGGAGAGATAACACATGTCTAAATTGGACTTCGGGTGTTACAAATTCTAACCTGCCCAATCATCATCATCAGAATGACTTCCAATATCTTTTCCCCAAGCAACTGCTGTGAAAATTTGGCCAAGAGTGCCAATAATTTTGAAATAAAATATTTATCAATGTTATCCCAGAAATATTTCAGGGAGTATGCAACTTTTACACATGAATAACCATATAAAACATTGAAGGTTGTTGGGGCACAATTATATTGATTTGTGGTATGTCTACAACAGCCAAGCATAACACAATGGCTGTCACTTGTCAAATAAATATCTAGCAGGCTAAATTTAGCCCTTATGAAAAAAAAATTAGATTCATTAGATGTGCCTGTATTGAATTCCACAACTTTGAAGAGTTCATAGTCTGTAATGATGCAATAAAATTGAAAAAAGGCTTGTTCCCTGTATTATTTTAAGGCATTGTGTTTCCATACCAATGCCTTGTGATCTTGGAGGCTGTGAGATGTCCTAATGGATCTGAAGATGAGAAACACTGTTACCAATGGTTCCCTGCCATATTTGAGGGAGTGAAGGGAGAAAAATTATGCAAAACCTCGATTCTGTATGTGAATATAAGGGGTTCATGGAAATGTCATCCCTAAGAATTGGCTTCAGCTTTTACAGAATGAGGGAGGGAGGGAGGGAGGGAAGGTGAGAGAGTGAAGCAAGGGGCCCGCCAGCGCTGGTAAGAAAGGCTTCACTTTCCCTGGGGCTTGCAAGGGGGAGAAGGGCCACTTAACTATTAAAATAATGCTTAGATATTAAAATAAAAGTAGTGCCCCTCGCAGATTTCCACTTATCGCAGGTGGTCCTGGAACATAACCCCAGCGAGAAGTGAGTGAACATTATATTTTTAAAACTCTCCTTCAGAACCCCATTTCAAAGGAATGCAATGCTTAAATTATTTCAATATCTTGAAATGAAACTTCTGTTACCTTTCAGTGTTTCTCTTAAATGCTTCATTTAAGCTGAAAAAAGCAGATTGCAATTGTGACAAGGATATTAAAAATTATTGAGTTGTGTAAAGTTGCTGATCCATTGTACAATAGTGACCTCCTACAAAATCATAGCATTTCCCAGTTCAATTTGATCGCAAAGGTAGTTGAGGCTGATCCATCACCCCTTTCAGCTGGTGGTCTGAGCATTAAACATTACTTTATTGACCCATGGTTTTGCTCAACATTATATGGTTGAGTGAGCCAAACAATCAACAGCTACTAAATGCAAGCAAGGAGCAATAATAGCAAATAAATGTATTGAACCAGCAGGTTGTTTGCATTACTATAGGCAGACTGTTTCAGTTTGCTACATTTCTATCCAGTGGATCCCCCCCCCCCCCCCGCAATTTTTCAAACAGTAGTATGTCCATTAGTTGCTTTCACATCTCATTTTTAAAAATGGTGTGTATAACCATTCAATTAGTGTGACTTTGGAACAGAAATATTGTTTAAGAGCTACTTTAAGTGTGATAGAAATCAAGAACCACATAGTCACCAATTGCTCCAGCTGTTGGCCTTGATGCTGCTATAGAGGAGATAAGCCATGGTTCTGTGTAGAAAATGGCTTGACGTTTCAATGACAGGAATGATAAAGATAAAAGTGGATAATACATTTCTCAAGCAAAGTGAAGTCTTTTAAAATAGTCAAAATAGTCAACATGCCTGTATGGTGGGCTGATAAGATCGTGAATTTCTACCCCAGTGCATAGAAAGCAATGAATAACCTTGAAATCCCTGTGTAAACAGAAAACAAAACAAATGTATATTTGGAAAGTGCAGTGTGTGAAGAAAACATATAATATTTTCCTTAGTTAAATTTGTTTCAAGAGGAGTACTGCTACTTTAGTGAACAACCTCTGGCTTTTAAAATAAGATATTCCATAACTTTTATTTTGGATATATATTTACTAAATGTTGTTTTCCCCCAAATTATATGGTGCAATGCTTGCATTTTGAATTATAGGAAATAATATAGGTATGATAACTGCATTCTCTAGAAGAAAATATTTACTGATGTGAACACGTATATAACAGTACTAGTACTCTGCTGCTAGTGATAGCTATTAAGCTTTCAGATGCCATTCCATAATTTTGGTTAATGTCTCATTGGCAGAATTGGATGGATTGGAAAGACAGGAGTAGAGCTCTCATTTATTCAGCAGGAACATAAACTCTTCAGCTTCCAGGATCACTGTCTTTTGTGATGAGATAAAGGAAGGGAGTAAATAGAAATATTGTGGAGTCAGATCCTGTAACAGACAACATTGCTCAGATTTCCTTTGGAAGCCTGAACAGAGATTTATTTTTTGTGAGAATAAGGGAGAACAATATTACATTCTCTTGAAGAATATTTTCCCCCTTAGCTACAGAATCTGTCATTCCTTGGTGCAATAAAAGTTAGTTCCAATATACAGGGGGGAAAATAATTTCTGTGCAGTGTTGGCATCACAACACTGCAAAAATGCAAAATGCAAAAAATATTTGTCCATCCAAATCTTTTTAAAAACTATTTAAATGCATGAAAATATACTATGTATGTGTACAATGTGACTGTTCAATTACACTATATAACAAAATTTGAAAAATAAATCTGTTCCCAGTTTGAAAGAGTTATTTCCCATTTAATTGTGCAGTGCTTAATTTGAAAGTAGTTGTTATACTCCAGGAACCTCATTTTTGTGGCTGACACAAACTACGTTGAATTGGTTGAGACTCTATGAGATATTCATTGAAAAACTATAGAAAAACGTGCTGCAGGATGCCCCACAAAAACAAAGGGTTTGTTTTGGTTTTTTTTTTTTTGCAGTGTAATAATCTTTTTCCACATTTTTAGGATAAAACCAATTTGGAAATGGCATTTATAACCCAAGAAGAAAAATTGTGTGATATAGTGTTATCAATTCTAGAACTTTTCCAGGTGTTGAAATCAAGTTAACTGGTCAGCAATAGCTAGGATTCTCCAAAATAGCCTTATTTCATCTGAAGATCTGTGCAGTACCTTCAAAAATACACAAATACATAAGCTACACATGTAAATTTTATGTAAGGAATGAGACACTCCACATTACTTTATTGGAATAGAATGGAAATAAATTAACCAGCATATACAAGGAGTTTGCTAAATTTAATAAATTAGCAGCACAATGCTTTTTTTAGTTTTCAAAAGAGCAAGTTGTTGAACAGCTTTAGAACTACACCTCATCCTATCCCATACAAAGTGAAATTTATCTGAAATCAAATGTACAAAACAACACAAGAAGCTGCCTTGTAATATATTTGGCTTCTGGTTCCATCCAGATTAGCAATTTCCAATATTTTGCATGTCAACATGGAGAATTGAAGTACAAAGTAAGCTTCTTTTTTTTTTGCTAACTAATTGAAGCAAAGTTTATACACAACTTTGTCTTTAGTGTATGTGTGTGTGTGTGTGTAAAAATAAAAATATTATTTTTAACCCACCCTCTCTCCCCAGAGAGATTCAGGGTGGCTTCCAAAGGCAAAAAATGGCAAACATTCAATGCCATATACAATAACACAAAAAAGTGTTAAAGCAAAAAATTAAAAATAAACAAATCAAACACCATTAACTAAAACAAATAAATCAATCAGCATCATACATAACACATTAATGGTTAAGGTATGTATAAAAATAAAAAAAAATCTGAGTATAAAAATATAAAAATGTATCTCTTCAATAGAACAGTCAACATTGCTTGACAAGATAAATTTGATCATAAACTATTCTTCTTCCTCTCCATAAGCTAGCATATAGAAATAAGTTTTTAATTGTTTCTTGAAGGAGAGGAGTGAGGGGGCTGTTCTAATTTCTTTAGGGAGGGGGTTCCAGAGGGAAGACATGCAAATTTTGCAAATAAGATAAGCAGGCAAATTATGAGAAGCAAATATGCAAATAATCTGAAAGGAAAGTTATAACCTCAAAGTAACAACAAATCTGGAAGTTATAGGGATAACAGGAAGTGTCTCTGATAGATAATCCCTAATACTCAGTGAAAGGAATGCTCACACAGGTAGTTCCATGGAAACACTTTATTGAAAACCTTCTTGCCAAGACGAGCACAAAGCTGTTACTAATCCACTTCCACCCGGACCCTAGCATATCAACCTACTACTTCCCCCCAGCCCCCCTTCCACATTCACACTTCTCTGTCGATAGTCCTTTCCCAGGCTTGAAAACTAGATCATGGCCATGAATCAATCCTCCTAGCCAGATGGTTCTTATCTTTTAGGTTATCTCCACCCCAATGGATTTTGGCAGGATGGGAATACTTCAGCTAGTGTGAATGCTGGGCGATCACATCCTGACAAAGGAGTAAGTGATTATTGCCATGTCATTGCCTGATGTTTTAGGGAATTGATCCTGAATTCTCCATGACAAAGCACAAGTAAATGGTACAGGAGTATCTATATTATTTTATGTTTGAACAGCATCAAATTGCTACCAAGTGTTAGCCGTTATGAGTCACTCAGCATGGGAGAGAGGGTATGATATAAAACAAAATTAATAAATAAAATAATAAATACAGGAGGGGGCGGAAAACCATAAGATTTTCTGTGCAGAAAAATCACTTTTTTTTCTAAGGAAATGAATTTTCCTGAAAAAAGTCCCAAAACATGACCTATGGACAAGAATTGTGAAAAATCCTAAGCATTCTCACTCAGTAGATAGAAAACCTTGGAAAGGATTTGTTTTCCTTGCATGGATGAATAAAATAAGTGAAGATTTACATCCTTGCTTTAAATCCTGAGCACTCATTTCCTCATCGCTGCTGCCAATTCTCACTGAATTACTGCAACTCTTTTAGAAATGTATTGCATTATTGTGCTTGAAAGCCAATAGTTACAGGATGAACTGATATGACAGCTAGTGGGTGCATCCACTTAGGTGCATCCATTGGGAGCAATGCAGTGAGGAAAATGACAGTGCCATGATTTGAGTAGGGCAAGGCCTCTATTCCATATCCATGTCCATGTTTATGTCCATGTCCAACAGGCCTGGAAGCAGCTCCTTGCCAGCTGGCCTTTGTCTTTTTCCTCTTTTCACTCCAATTTTCTTTCATTTCAGAATGTTTCAGGAAAAGAAGAGAACTGAGATTTGCTTTTTTGGAGCCATCATATGTTTGACTTCAGGTCCACCTGCTCTTTCATGTTTGATAGGGGATTGGGATGCATGCCACTGAAGAAGCTGATCATTCAGAAAACCAATATTCTTTCTCTCTCTTCTCTGTCCATCTGTCTATCTTTCTAATGCACCTTCTTGTGTGGATGCTGACATCTGTACTGTATCAGTGCAGTTGTCTCCAGATTTGGTCCTGATTTGGACACTTTACACTGTGGTTCCTTTCCTTTCGACTCTGGCCTTAGTTGTTGTTGATGTGCATGTTCAAGTCACTTTTTTAACTTATTGTGAACCTAAGATGGGGTTTTCTTGGCAAATTTTGTTCAGAGTGGCCTTGGCTTCCTTTGAAACTGGGAGAGTATACCTTACCCATGGCCACCTAATACACTTCCATGGCCAAGCAGGGATTCCAACCCAAGTTTTCAGAGTCGTAGGTCAACATTCGAACTGACTACATCATCCTGGTTCTTCTGGTCTTCGTTACAACTGTGTTTCTGATATAGTTTGCTTTTTGCTGTGACACACTGTGGAGGGGAAGGGGCTAAATACATATCTGTTATGTCATCTTATAAATACAGTTTGAATTAAAAGCAGCTGTCACTGAGAAATGTAAAAGGGCTGGGCAGAAGAAAATTGCACTTGGCTGAGTAAGTTAATTATTAAAAGTAGTATTTTTCTTTTTGTTTGGAATTCCTTAAAAGATTTGTGTACAGAAGGAAAAGGGAGCTGTAGCATGTGTTGAACTGTTATTTCTTACTAAAGAAAGTAAGCACTCAAGCTGTCTAAAGCAAAGATGTTTCCCAATCCTCAAATGATGACCTAGTTGCTGTAGAACACACATTTGGGAGCTGGAGGTGTTTTTCTGTATACCCCCCCCCCCCCGACAGACTTAGATTTAATAAGCTTTTGGGGGGTAGGGAATATGTCATTTTATACTTTGTAAAGCACTGCTCACAGCAATAGTACTGTATAATCAATAATAATAGATCATGATATGCACTCCTGCTTTGTAAATTAAATATATTGAAGGACCATGGAGATTGTGCTAAAAAAACACTAGCAAACTCTGCAAGAATTAAATTAGTTGTCCTGGTGTATTAGTTGTCCTGGTGTGTTTGGATTATGTGATTTAGAACTGGAAGGAGAGAAAGAGGAGGGCCTATTCATTTGCTTATAAAAATATTAGTCTTTCATTGGATCAAGACAATATGAAGACAACACTGAGACAGAATCAGGTTGGGGGTTTGAAATAGAAATGGCAATTCCTAGGGTCAGTAATTCCTTTCTTTTACATTCATGTTGCCAAAAGAATAAACGCACAAAAAGGTCACCTAATGTGAGGCATGATTTAGTGGAGATATAAACTAAATTCAATAAATCCAGTTCTCTAGTCACGGCACTTTTCAATTTCTAAATGAAAATCTTTATGAAGTAATAGCCTCTAAAAAGAAAGGTTGGTTTCTTCTTGAATCCGCTCATAGAATTCTGAGTCCATTCTGAAATTTACAAGCTTTTTAAAAAACAAAATAAAAGAAAGAGATACATTTTATATAAAATGTGTTCAATGAAAATGAACAACTGATCACTGTATAGAAAGCATTAGTAGCTGGTAACTTCCAGGCCAGCAAAGCACTAAATACATTCCAGGGATTTTAGCATGGAGCTTTCAAAGGTGCTGAATCAGGACCATAAAAGTTAGTATACACAACCCCACTTACCTAGCAACCACTAATAATTACTGAGAAATAGAGGTATGTCATGAATATTCTGAAGTTTTAACAGAGTTGATGTGTCTGCCTCCTTCCTTAAATTGAAGATTCAAACCTTATCCCAAGTGCATAATGCTCAGAGCCTCATTCTGCAGACAATCTTATGAACTGCTGCTGCTCAGTCATTTAGTCGTCTCTGACTCTTCGTGATCTCATGGACCAGTCCATGCCAGAGCTCCCTGTCGGCTGTCACCGCCCCCAGTTCCTTCAAGGTCAACCCAGTCACTTCAAGGATACCGTCCATCCATCTTGCCCTTGGTCGTCCTCTCTTCCTTTTTCCTTCCATTTTCCCCAGCATTGTGATCTTTTCCAAGCTTTCCTGTCTCCTCATGATGTGGTCAAAATACTTCAGCTTTGCCTCTAATATCCTTCCCTCCAGTGAGCAGCCGGGCATTATTTCCTGGAGGATGGACTGGTTGGATCTTCTTGCGGTCCAAGGCACTCTCAGGATTTTCCTCCAGCACCAGAGTTGTGAACTAGCATAAACCAAAGAATTCATGCTGCTGGCCCTTTGGTGTTGGAAGATGCTTGAGGAATCAGAGTTCAACACAGATCTTCAAGTGTCTTCAGTAAATATTAGCTTATTCTAAACCTAACACTTTTCACTCTTTCATGTCATCCCAAACAGCAACAGCATATCAACATCAATTGGCATATGCTGAAAATCTTCAATAATTGCACAGCATATAATAGACGCTTGCTTATGAACACCTACCAAAATCCATGAAAAAGGAATAAGCTAAAAATAGAGTTGATAAATTATTAAAAGTGTTGCAATGAGTCTGTTGTTGCAGTAAACAGCTTAATTTTCCCAAGTGCCACAGGAGGACAATAAGCCTAAAGAACTGTTTCTTGTGATCAGCTCTTCTGCAGAAAGCTTTTGATGTATTTTTATACTCTACAGAACTATGTTATTATTTCCCCCCTCACATTGTCCTAGCTCCAACTCTGAAGCAAAGCAGAAATTCTAAAGGCACTGAAATTCAAGGAAATTCATCTTTAAGAGTTTGACGGATGCCATGCTCCCCCACATACCCCACACACCTTTGGAGAGATCATTTTCAATAGAATAATAATAATAATAATAATAATAATAATAATAATAATAATAATAATAATGATGTTTATTTATATCCCACCTCCATCTCCCCCAAAGGGGACTTGGGCGGCTTACATCAAAAGGATAAAAGAAATGAATAATCCTTCATCTGAGTATTTGCTGAGTATATGTATCATGGGAGAGTATCATTTCTCTTCATTATCATGGGATTCTTGGTTCAAAACCTCATTATACCCCACTATATAATAAAACAAGCTATTTCTGGTATTTTAGTGGATGTTACATGAACTGAACTTGGCACCTTAGAGAAAGTGTGCATAGAGTTGATAAATTCATGACATGTCAGATCTCCTATGGCTTTATAAGAAAAATTATTTGGCTGTTGAGGCAAGAGGCAAGTTCTATCTTACTGTGAATAATTTTGCACTGATCGGCTTGGCTCAGTAGGTGAGAAGAACTGGAAGATCATAAGAATTTTAATATTCATGAAAAACAAAACAAAGTTAAAATGTATTTGACCTTAGATTTATTGTGGTCTTATGATGATCAATGGTCATCAGTCACCCTGAAATTATTATTTCGTTATTGAAAATACTGCATTTCTGCATTGCCTACCAGCATACATGGGATCCTGAGGCAAAGAACAAACAAAACCTTTTAAAACAATACAAAGATAAAGCCTTTTTGAAACAATGAGTTCTATACTATGTTTTGGTTGCTTCAAAAAGACAAAGCTAGCACAACTTTTTAGGGAAAGTATGCCACAGCTAAAGCACTGCTCCAGTGAAAATCCTGTGTACTTCATGAGGATTATACATTTATGCCCAACCGAATTAACATCTGTTCCTATTAAATCTCTTGGGATATTATATATCTATATCTTAGGAGTGTGCAAAATTAACATCACTCTTTGTAAGTCATACCAAATTAGTTAAATCTGTGCATACGAATCGACATCAGAAACATACAGGAAAGGGGGTGGGTGGGATTTTAAAATCAAAACAGTCACCAATCATTTTTGTTAAGATTCTGTAAAATTCAGATGCCTCCCAGAGTCATTTAATTTTCAGTATAAACATTAAGCAACTTTGGTAAAGCCAAGAGGACATTAAGTGTTTTTAAAACCAATTCTGCTTTTTTAGCCAATAGCTATAAGGAAGGGCATTTGGGGACAGGACTAGCAGAGTTGAGTGGGAGACTGAAAACACTGCATTCTGGGAAATGTACTTTGGGAAAGTGAGGCCTCTGTGACAGAGAATGCAAAAGGCCCTGCCCTAAACTACATTTCCTGGGATGCAGTGCTCAGCATCAGAAAACCTAATGAGGGCTGCAGCAGTCGGCCATTTAGAGTGAGTCTAATAACAATAAAAATTATTGAATCTGCAAAGAGGACTAAAGTAAGTAGGTAATAGTATAAATCTGTGCTAAGTTGAAGTTGTGTGGTTAATTGTGTGTCATATAGACAGACATTTAAGGAGATTGCTATTGTGGCTTTTTGGGAGGGATAAATACTTTTGTCTAAACTTTTTAATATTCCCAAATATCCATAGATGTGCGAATCTTTCTGAAACTTGGGGAATTGATGTCCTGGTTATCTTGTGCATTGTATATAAAATTCAAGTAGATAGCTCTTGTAGTTTTGTTTAAAAAATATTGTTTGTAAATAATTTAAAAATTTTTCTAAACTTAATTGATGAGTGTAACATTCTGAATTTTGGTGGGCTAAGAGTAGAAAATGTGTGGTACAATTATAGCAAGTTTCATCACTATAGCTCTATAAACAAGAGAGAAGTGAGCCCCTGAAGTTTCCCCACTTGCTTAATTACTTAACGAAAAAAGTAACGAAATTTCATTACTCTCGTTATAGTAACAAAATTTCACTAACTATACTTTAGAAACACTTTAGAAATGAAATGCTGGTGCCATCCAGTTTGTAATGATTTTAGTCACTCTTTTTATCGACCACACATGATGGTCCCCATACCCAGAAAGCTCAGTGACTTTTCCCAACTGAAAAGATTTTTTTTTGGGGGGGGGGGGGCTAACCATTGATGTTGGAAGTTCTAGTTCACCCATAATCCAAGAGCACTGTGAACCCCACCGATGATGGATCTGAACCAAACTTGGCACATATACCCAACATGACGAATTTTAAATACTGGTGCATATCGGAAAGAATTCACACACAATGTTAGGAGTTGTAGTTCACCCACATCCATATGCATTTTCTAATGGGAACTTCCATAGATACATAAATAGCATTATAAAAGATCTAATGCAGGCATCGTCAGGTACCTAAGCTTGTGTGTGTGTGTGTGTGTGTGTGTGTGTGTGTGTATGTATGTATAGATAGATAGATAGAGAGAGAGAGAGAGAGTGCGTGCTTTGGCTGATTTTGTGAGTCAGGTCCTAGATTCATTCTATCTTTGGCTGTGGTCTAACAAAAAAAACCCATATAGCACAGTCCTCCATTGTAGGGTTTTAAAGATACACAACAGGATTTATTGGCTCTATAAACTAACAATCAACATTCTAGAAAGCTTTCAAGACATGCTGAAAAGTTAAATCCATCTTCAGGGTCATGGTTCAGTAATGCTTTTACTTTTAATGTGAAAATATATGTCATTTTCTAGCAGTTATCTCCCCAAACTTGCATTCCAGAAGCTTCATCTTGCCCTTAACAAAGGTTCTTACAACTGAACTAAAGCCACTGAGTTCTGTTGGGGCTCATTCATAAGTCAGTGTAAATTGAACCCAGTGGGATTTACTTTTGAATCAAATGGAGTTAAGATTGTGTTGTAAGATCCCTTAGCAGGGCCAGGAAAGAGCATAGGTGAGAAGAGCTTCCTAAGAAGTCAGTAAGGCAGTGGTCTGTAACTGTCCTGTTAGAATTTTCTTCTATTTGCAAACTGAGACATGTCTAAGGAATTGTTTCAGGCATCTTTAAACATTCAGTAGTGAATGTTTTATTTATGATAAAGCCCCAGACTAAGAGATTTCATTAGCTGAAGTTTCACAGTCACTTACATTTACCATAGTATCAGTTTGCATTCCTCCTCTTTCTGAAGAGTTTCAAAACAATAGAGAAATATATGTGTGCATTTAAAGGGGGGGGGCATATTTCCCAACTGGCAAATAAACTTGAGCTCTGGGATAGACAGAACATCCACAAATTCAATAGGAAGCTTTTGAAAAGCAAACTACTATTTTATACATTCAGATATGCAGCTGAAATATGAACAGAAGTTCTCTTACAACATTATTGTAAGGATTATTGGTCATGAAGACTAGATAGCAAAATATGATAATCTGAACATCTGCAGCAAAGAATCTCTTCTAAACAACACATGAGGGAAGGTTTATTCTATAATAGCTTGGAGACCTGGCGGTGTCCGGGTTATTAGAAGAAGGCACTGTTTGTTTTGGGATGTTAGGAAATATCATTTAAGTTTGGTTGAGATCTGACATCAGATGGGTTCCGTGCTGTCTGGATAAGGGTGAACTACAACTCCCAGATCCAAGGTAAATCACCCACAAAGCAGCTGCGTATGCACAGTTGACCATGTTAGGTCTGTGCGCCAAGTTTGGTCTAGATCTGACGTCAACTGGGTTCAGTGCTTTCTGGATGCAGATGAACTATAATTCCCAAAATCAAGGTCCATTCCCACTACCCCCTGTAGTATGTTCAGTTGGTCATGAGGCTTCTCTGTGCCAAGTTTGATCCCAATCCATTGTTGGTGGGGGTCACAGTACCAGTGAAGGTACTGCAAGTCCCATCATCCATGGCAAAGTGTGGTCTAGATGCATCATTGGTTGGATGAACAGTACTTTCTGGATGTAGGTCAAGTACAAATCTTTTAAACCATGATGTGAATTCTACCCTAACCTCTTGTTCAGTTGCTGATCAATTCCTCTGTTCACTGTGTGCCAGGAAATGGTATGAAAGGGTTAGGGTAGAGGAGGTGAATAGGGTCATGCAAATGAAGGAACCCTGGGATGGCCATTCTGGAGGAAAAAGAGAGCATCTAGGATGAAATGGGCCCCGCAAGAAAGCCTTCACTTGGGTGGGGGGCAGAATGGTGTTTGTGGAGGACACTGGCAGGGTTTGGGCTGCACGTTCATGGCGCTCACGATAATCTGCAAAGTCAGGTGAGGGAGTGACTTGGTAGCTCCACAGCACTGAAAATTATAGCCTGTTTGTGGAGGCCAGAGGCTGTCTGTGTGAGCAGACACCCATGCCACATACACACATACAGATTTTTTCACTTTTATTATGGATATAGATATAGATTAATTATATAGTTAAGCAGATCCAATAACCTATCTGCAATCATCAGCTACAAAAACAAACATGTGCTTCATATTTCTCTTGATCAGGTTTACTCAATACTCAAAAAACATCTTTTGACATTTTGTTGTACATTTTTTTAAATATTTCTTTCCTATCTCTAGCAATGGATCATAAATCATAAACTTTACTTTCAGTGACAACTAACTCAATCTTATAAAAGAATATCTAAAGCAACAGTATATTTATTCTCCCTGACAGAGAACTGCACATTAGTCTCTCCCAGGTAGCTCTATTTTCTTACCACTACATCTCTTGTTGACACCCTTAATAGAATGGACGTCCTGATCCCGGTCCAACTAGGGATGGGAAGGGTTTTACTGCCTCCCTTGTGGAAGTGGTTATTAAAAAGTAGTCCCAGATGGGACTGCTTTCTGGGGGGTAGAGCTACGGCCAGCATTCTGCCCTCTTCCTCAGTTTGCAGATGACCGGCTTCACCCTTACCAAGTTCATTACCAAGTTCATTACACAGTTTAGTCCACCTGTAAGTCATAAAGTTACAAAGTTTAATCAGGTAACATTAATAAAGCTGTTCATAGTTAATGTTGTGGACTACTCTTCTGCTTCTAAGGAGGTCGTAAAACAGGAAGCTGAAGAGGTAGCATTTGGGGATTTGGGGCTGAGTGCTGAGGAGGAAGGAGAAGGCGAGGAAGGTGAGGGGCAAAAGAAGAAAGCAGAAGGTCAGCTAGAATCACAGCAAAAATGCTGAGCAATCAGACCTCACCCTAGGAACATCTGTGCTAGGAGCTCAGGACTATAAATTAGTAGCAAAGCCAGCAGTCAGTGCTGACAGCAACTGACCTATTTGATGTGTTTGTGTTCTGGTTTCCATGCTACAGCTACAACATTGGATTTGCAACAAACTTCTTGCCACAGACTCTTGTCCCAGTCTGCTGTGAAGACTTGTTGCCAAATACTTTTGTTTCACATCTGCTGTAAGACCTTGCATTGCTGTTGAATTTTACCTTCTGTTTCCTTTACTGCTGTTTGCATTGTTATTATATTTTGCTGAAGTAAAGTTTTTTTGGTTACTTTTGCTCGTGTTCTAAGACTGTTTCTGGAGCAAAACCAGACAGTTAAGCCATTTATGTGTGTTGCCTCTTTATTTGGGGGGGTTGCGCGCAAACAATGTTTATATGTTTCCAGTTAATTAGAGCTCCCACAGAATAAACACATCAATTCACAAATAGCTCATTGCCTTTTCCCTGTTTCCTTCAAGTTATCATTTGCTATCTATTTAGGGCAGGGATTCTAAAACTTTTTAAGCAGAGGGCTGGTTCACGGTCCTTCAGACTGTTGGGACGGGGAGGGGACTATAGTTTCTAAAAAAATATGAATGGATTCTTATGTACACTGAATCATAGAATCATAGAATAGTAGAGTTGGAAGAGACCACATGGGCCATCTAGTCCAACCCCCTGCTAAGAAGCAGGAAATCGCATTCAAAGCACCCCCGACAGATGGCCATCCAGCCTCTGCTTAAAAGCCTCCAAGGAAGGAGCCTCCACCACGGCCCCGGGGAGAGAGTTCCACTGTCGAACAGCTCTCACAGTGAGGAAGTTCTTCCTGATGTTCAGGTGGAATCTCCTTTCCTGTAGTTTGAAGCCATTGTTCCGTGTCCTAGTCTGCAGGGCAGCAGAATACAAGCTTGCTCCCTCTTCCTTATGACTTCCCTTCACATATTTGTACATGGCTATCATGTCTCCTCTCAGCCTTCTCTTATGCAGGCTAAACATGCCCAGCTCTTTAAGCCGCTCCTCATAGGGCTTGTTCTCCAGACCCTTAATCATTTTAGTCGCCCTCCTCTGGACGCTTTCCAGCTTGTCAACATCTCCCTTCAACTGTGGTGCCCAAGATTGGACACAGTATTCCAAGTGTGGTCTGACCAAGGCAGAATAGAGGGGGAGCATAACTTCCCTGGATCTAGACGCTATTCCCCTATTGATGCAGGCCAGAATCCCATTGGCTTTTTTAGCAGCCGCATCACATTGTTGGCTCATGTTTAACTTGTTGTCCACGAGGACTCCAAGGTCTTTTTCGCACACCCTGCTGTCAAGCCAGGCGTCCCCCATTCTGTATCTTTGATTTCCATATATATATTTGTAGTGCAAAAAAATGAAATATAATATGTAAATTAAAAAATGTTAACCACCATAAATTTAGTATTTCAAAGGAAAATGTGAGTCTGCTTTTAGTTGATATGAGTGAAGTTCATCAGGGTTGTTGTTGTTATGTGTCTTCAAGTTGTTTCAGACTTAGAGTGACACTAAGTCTAAAGTTTAGGGTGTGGACTGAATAAATGACCATGGAGGGTTGCATCTGGCCAGCAGGCCTTAGTTTAAGGACCTCTGATTTAGGGTGTATTTAGGGTATATCTACTAAAAACTGAGCACCAACACATGTGGAAAGTTACCTGAATTGGGAATGGGTTGTGTATGACAGATGGCTAACCAGGTAGAGTCAGGTGCCTCCTTCTTCCTATCTTTTCTAAGTAACCACTCATTGTTATGCAAATTGCTATTCTCATGCTTATTTCTCCATTTCCTTCTTTTCCAAAGCCTATTTTTGTTCTTTTATGTTCAGAGAAACATCTTCACATAAGGTCACCTCTGCAATGGCTGTCAACACACTAGTGTGCATGGAAGTCAGCCTTAGGGACTTTTGGAGATATGTCAGGATTTGTGAATGCATCTCCTAACACTCCCCCTCTTATTCAGCATCCACAATCTCAGTGTTAAGCTGCTGTGTTCCTTCAGAAAGCTCTAACAATTAATGTACTATAAATCTTAGCTCCATATAGGGTGATAAGAGCATGCTTGTCTTTTGTGGGACCCCCCAAAGACTTCTCGGTATTATATGGTGTTGCCTGTTGTGAAAACCCTCTTCAAAATATCTACCTGTTCTGTTCAAAATATCTACCTACTCCCCTCTGTAGAGGTGGGACTAGTTATTGAGCTAGTTTCAGTAAAGTATGAATGTCAGCTCACCACAGCCGCTCCTGAATGAACACACGAGACTCTTTGTGGTATCACCAGGAACTTTTACTGTAGGAAACATGAACATCAGAAAAGCCAAGAATGGGAGGCTCCGGCCAACCCTCCTTTATATACCCTCCCCCTCATTTGAACAGTCTCTTCCCGCTCAGTAAAACCCCGCGCAAATTCCCCGCCAAGTCCATCAGCCGTTTCTCCTCCGAGTCCTGGGACGCAGGTGTCTTATCACTGTCAGTGACCCTGAAACTCAGAGCCACATCCAGGCTCTAGTAGCAGGGTTCTGACATGGCGTCCTCCTCCCCTTCGTCCTGGAAGGAAAAGATTAAACACAACTATTGTTCTCCGCTGTCCAGAGTTCCTTTATACTTTTTTAACAGGCTGCAATGGAATACCGGGTGTACCTTTCCTAGGTCCTTTGGTAGCCTCAGCTCATAGGTCACTTCGTTTATTCTTTTTGCTACCCTGAATGGCCCTATATAGCGTGGAGCCAATTTCTTGGATGGGAACCCCAATTTCAGGTTTTTTGTGCTCAGCCAAACCAGATCTCCTTCGCCCAATTTGTCCCCCTCTCGGCGCCTACGATCCGCAAAGAGCTTGTACTTCTTTTGTGTTTCCCGCAATGCCTCTACCACGGTTTGCCACCCTTGCTTGATTTTGGCCGGCCATTCCTCGTCGGTCTGGCCCTCCCCTTCCTTCCACTCGGGTAGCCTGGGGAAAGGTGCCACCTCCTGTCCGTATACTATTTCGAATGGGACACGACCTGTGGCCGAATGTACGGCCCCGTTAAAAGCCATCTCAGCAAACGGAAGAAGGTCCGCCCAATCATCCTGTCTATAATTGGTGTACATCCTTAAGAATTGGCACAGTGTCTGTTGGGTACGTTCGACCCCCCCGTTGGTCGCGGGATGAAAGGCCGAGCTCAGGTTCCTTTCTGCTCCTAACAGCTGTAAGAATTTTCCCCAAAATTTTGCAGTAAATTGGACTCCCCGGTCACTAATTATCTTGTCGGGACACCCATGTAGGCGATATACATGCTTCACATACAAATCAGCAAGTTTTTCAGCTGAAGGGAGTTTTGGCAGAGCCACAAAGTGTGCCTGTTTTGAGAATAGGTCCAATATTGTCCAAATGTATCTGTGGCCTCTGCTGGGGGGTAGTTCGCCTACAAAATCCATGGCTACGCATTCCCATGGCCTCATGGGCTCCACCACCTTCTGCAATAGCCCCTGGGGCTTCCCCGGTGGTGTTTTTCCCTCTGCACATAATTCACACTGCGTGACGTATCCCCTGGCGTCTTTCCTCATTCCGGGCCACCAGCATTGTTTGGCCAACAGTTTAATAGTCCTGGTGGGGCCTAGATGACCCGCACCCTTGTTATCATGGTACTTCCTTAACATTTCTCGTCTTAAACATTCAGGAATATACAATTTCTTATTTACAAACACCAAATCCCCACACAATTCTCCCTTTTCTTTGTTTGTTTGTAACCATTTGTCCATTCCATACGCTCGCTTCAACTCTTCCTCCCATATTTCTCCTCCCCCCGTGGAAATGGCAGTACGTTTGTTTTCTTTGGCCGCTTGTGCTCGAGTTAGTACTGCCAGGCCCCATTGCTTATCAAGAAAAATACTCCCTTCAGATTCCTGAATTCCTCCCCCGTGCTGAGGCATCCGAGAGAGAGCGTCAGCGAGTATATTGTGTTTCCCCTGGAAGAATCTGAGTCTGAAATCAAAACGGCTGAAATATTGGGCCCATCTAATTTGCTTCGCTGATAGTTTACGAGGGGATCTTAGATACTGTAAATTTCTATGGTCAGTCCACACCTCAAACGGTGTTCCACTTCCTTCCAGGAAGTGTCTCCAGCACTCTAGTGCTTTTAGAATCGCTAAGGCTTCTCTCTCCCAAATCGGCCAGTTTTTTTCTGTATCGCTAAACTTTTTTGACAGATAGCCACATGGCTTCAGGTTCCCCCCCTCGTCTTTCTGTAGCAGAACTGCCCCATATGCCCGGTCTGACGCATCGCAATGTAATACAAAGGCTTTAGACATATCAGGGTGCTGTAGGACAGGCTCCTCAGTAAAACGCTTTTTAAGGGCTTCGAAAGCTTCCTGGCATTCTATTGTCCAGGTCAGTTTGGCCCCTGGGGCCTTCACTTTGGCTGTTTCTCCCCTACCTTTAGTCTTTAACAAATCCGTTAATGGCAAAGTGAGGCGCGCAAAGTCCTTGATAAATGTTCTATAGAAGTTTGCGAACCCTAGGAAGGATTGCAGCTGCTTCCGTGTTTTGGGGGCTTCCCACCCCCTCACGTCTTCTACCTTCGCAGGGTCCATCGCCACTCCCTGGGAGGAAATCCTATACCCCAGAAAGTCTATCTGGTCTTTATTGAACTCGCACTTGGCAAGCTTCGCATACAGTTTTGCTTCTCTCAACTTTTGCAGGACTTCCCTGACTAGTTCTATGTGTTGCTCCTTAGTCCGAGATACTAACAATATGTCATCTAAAAAAACAAAGACTCCCTTGTACAACAATGGATGCAACACTTCGTTGATTAATTGCATGAACGCGGCGCCTCCGCCGCACAAACCGAAAGGGAGCACACGATAATTGAATAATCCGAATGCACAGGAGAAGGCCGTCTTCCACCTGTCCTCTGGTTTAATCTGCAATTTATGGTACGCTTCAATTAAGTCCAATTTAGTGAATATCTGTCCCTCCGATAACTGGGCGATCAAGTCCTTCACTAAAGGTAGGGGGTATTTATTTCCAGAACTGATTGCATTCAGGCCCCTGTAGTCAATGCAGAGCCTCAGCGTTTGGTCCTTTTTGCGCCTGAACAACACAGGCGCCCCTAGAGGGGAATTTGAAGGCTCTATGAAACCCCTCGCTAGGTTTTTATCAATGTATTTTCTCAGTTCCTCCTTTTCCCTAGCCGACATTGGGTATATTTTTGCCTTAGGAAGCTCTGCTCCTGGGACTAGCTCTATCTTCACTTCAACTCTCCGCTTCGGTGGGAAACTGTCTGCTTCCTTCTCATCAAATACGTCCACAAAATCCCGATACTCTGGGGGTAATTTATCTGCCAGTTCTGCTATCCTGATAGAGTCTTCCTCCCCCCTTTTCCCCGGCTCCCTTTCCACTTCCTGGCTCCCTCCTTCCAACTTCATCCTGAAGATCATGCTCTTATCCTCCCAGTTGATTTGCGGGTTGGCCTGCCCCAGCCATGGCATGCCTAGTATAACATTATAGCTGGCTATTTGTGATATCACAAATGACACCTTTCCTTCCCAACTCCCTATCTTACACTTTACATCTTCGGCACTGTACTTAGCTAATGATCCCGATGCTGTGGATCCGTCCAACTGCGAAAAAGCTATTGGGGATTCTAGGTTCGTTCTTTCGCATCCCAATCCCTCGGCTAATTCAGGGGAGATGATGTTCCTGGAACATCCACAATCCACAAATGCTTTGCAGGTTGCTTGTTTGCTGCCACTTTCCAGCTGAATGGGGACCACTATCATGGCTTCGTCCTGACTTACCAACCCCCCCGAGTGGTGCCTCATCGGTGGTTCTTCCTCGGCGCGTTTCCCTGCCACGGCTCTTGGTTTGGGCGGGCCTCCGCCTTCCCCTTTTCTCTGCCAGCACTCGGCAGCCCTGTGGCCCAAACGGCCGCACACGAAGCAGCCCCTCCTGCTGGTGCTCACGTTCCCTGTCGGCTCCGTTCTCCTCCCGGCTGGGGTTGATCCCTCCTTCCGGCTCCCCTCTTTCATCTGCGGCCGCTGCTGTAGCCCTCCTCGGTGCCTCCTCGCCTGGGCCAGCGATGTCTCGATGCGCCCCGCCAGCTGAATCCATCCGCGCAGTGTGTCAGGCTCATCACGATGCACCGCCCAGGAGAGGATCTCCCGCCTGAGCCCCTCTTTGAAGAGTTCTATCTTTGTCACTGCAGACCATTCCGGCACCTTTTCAGCGAGGCATTGGAACTCCTCCGCATACTCAGATACCGACCTCTGCCCCTGGGAGACGGTCTTCAACTCCTCCCTCGCCCGGATCTGCTCCAGTGGATCTCGGAAACGGGTCTCCAGGGCCCCCATAAAGCGTCGGAGTGACCCCAGACATGGGTCGCGCCGCGCGTGTAGTTGAACGTACCAGCTGGCCGCTCCCCTCTTCAACACTGCACCAATGGCCCGTACCCGGCTGGATTCCGTTCTAAAAGTGTGGGCATTGTCCTCCATATAGCCCCTCACCGTGGTCAGGAAAAAATCCAGTTCAGAGGACTCTCCCCCAAACTCGATCCTTAGTTCCTCTCGTCTCGGTAGGGGTCCCTGTGGTGGCAATCCCCAATCCTCCGCCCGTCGCAAGCCCCCTTGCGGGCCAGTGGGCCCCGCTGCTGCTTCCCTTTGTCCTGTGCCACGCCCGGCATTCGCCAGGGGCACCAGGGTCTCAGTTGGGAGCGTAGCCGGGATTCTCGGAGGCTTTTCCCCTTCGTCGTCACTCTCCTCCACCCGCGTCAGGCTCGTTTGGATCTTGGGCCGGGCACCGGGCTCCTTTCGCATTTCCCTTCCCTTCGGTGCTGGGAGGTCTGCAAAGCCCTGGCTGCTTCCCATGCTCACGTCCCACATTGAGCTAGCCCGGAGTTCCCTTCCTCGCTCCGGCTCCGCCAAAACCGCCAGGCGCTCCATCGCCCTCGACATCACTGCCAGGGTGGTCTCCATCGCCGACATCCTCTCCTCCAGAAACACCATCTTTTGCGGGCCTGGGGAAGGTGAACCTTCCTCTCCTCCGGTGCTATCTCCCCGCACCACTCCGCGCCTCTGGGTTACCCCATTTGGCTGGGCATAAGCGGTGGATGACGCCAGGGCCGCCAGCTGGTGGAACTCAGCGTCCGTCTCGGGAGTGGCCCTTTCCGACCTTCCTCCTCCGGCGCCCAAGAGCTCTTCATCCTCCACTTGCATGTTACACCTCACCGCTACAGCGGGATGGTGTCCGTATTCTTGGCTTAGTGTCAGCTCACCACAGCCGCTCCTGAATGAACACACGAGACTCTTTGTGGTATCACCAGGAACTTTTACTGTAGGAAACATGAACATCAGAAAAGCCAAGAATGGGAGGCTCCGGCCAACCCTCCTTTATATACCCTCCCCCTCATTTGAACAGTCTCTTCCCGCTCAGTAAAACCCCGCGCAAATTCCCCGCCAAGTCCATCAGCCGTTTCTCCTCCGAGTCCTGGGACGCAGGTGTCTTATCACTGTCAGTGACCCTGAAACTCAGAGCCACATCCAGGCTCTAGTAGCAGGGTTCTGACATATGAACACATGCTCTACATAGTAAAAGCCATTTCACCTGGGAGATTAGTATTCTTTAAAAATCCAGAACAATCACAAAAAATAGATTAAAATACATCTGTGTATGACCTGGACTTATTAAACAAAAGGAACTGTGTACTTTTTCATTTTTTCTGTGTTACTGCTGAATATATGTAAATTGTCTTACAATTTTTAAAAAGCACTATACATTTCTAGTCTCATTCCAGAAGAGGAGGAAAACACCACCTTCAATTTAAAACAAGAATTTAAGATTGGAGCTATAAACTCCAAAGAAAGGAAATTCTGATCACAGACTATACTCTTGTGCTATTTCAAAAAATGAGCCCAGTGATCCACTCTTCTTGTACCTTAATATCCATCTCCATCCACATTGCAGATCAGACTTCCCATGAGCTGTACTCAACACAGCCAGTGGTGAGTGATGCTGGAAGTTGCAGTTCAGTAACATCTGGAAGATTATACTGTACTGTGTTCACCACTGCACTATAGCATAACGTTGTTCCACAATGGTCCATTATAACCAATATTATGGCTATAATCCTACTACCCACCCCACTACGCACATTATAGCTTCAGGGAAAACAATAACCCGGGGGGGGGGGCTGAAATGACATACACACTTTGACAGTGTGAACTTCTACAAAGAGAAGATCTATATCAAAGTACTATGCACAGTTGGACCATTTCACTAGACTAGTCCAGCTGATCCAACTAGTCAGAAGAAAATCTCATTGGTTTAAGTGCAATGGCAGCTGAGTAGATTCATCAACTGCTAAATGCCAAATCTACACTTTGTGAATCCCTGTAGTAGAGCATTGTCTCCTTGGAGATCTGACTGATGCCCAAGCTAAAGCATGGCTTTCTATTTAAATTAGCTTTTGGGGACTAATTTCCTTCAAAATGTACAACAACAAGTTTAGTATTATTGTAGCCTTAAAACTTTCTTCAACTTTTTAAAAATATATTTAATAGTTTTGAGATACAAATAGTCGAGTTACATTTTGCCAAAGCAGCTTAGTATGCATACAAAATTTCAGATGCCTAAGCATCATGATCTAGGAGCTACAGTAGGAAGAACCACTCACTTTCTCCTTGTTATCCATTGCAGTAAGAAATCCCTTTGTCCCTTTGCTCTGTTCCCCCTTTCTCTTGCCTCTTTCTTTATCTCTTCCTAACTCTTCCTCTAGTTGTTAAGTTTTACCTTCAACCATAATGAGCTCTCATTTTATTAGTAATATAAGTCATGATACACATGAGGGGCAATTTATCAGGCATGGAGCAACAGAAATATTCTTCTGACAGCAGTGGAGCAAATAAGGCAAAGGTTACTCTGAGGTAGAAACAAATTCAGTCCAAGTTCAGGACAAGGGCTAAAGTAAGGGAGAGAAGGCATTTCAACAGCTTTTAGAAAATGAGTCTCATAAAACCAAGTCCAGAGCCCCACCCTGGGCTTGGCTACAGGAATCTTGCCCAAGTGGTCTTCTTTATACGAAAGCTGTGGTTCATTAGCAGGACATTATTTTTGAGGATTTTTCTCTTGCATATAACCACTCTATTGTGTAGACAGGGCCGGTTGATACTAGGCGGCCGCTGACGCGGCCGCCTCGGGCGCTGGCTGCTAGGGGCGCTGTCGAGGCGTTGGCGCTAGGGGCGCTGTCGAGGTGTTGGCGCGGGCCCGCGGGGCTTCAATCCCCGCGCCCGCGCCAAGCACCTAGGCCATTTTGCCCTTAGTAACAAACTAAGGGCAAAAATGGCCTATCTGTGCTGTGCGCATGCGCACAGCCAGATAAGCCATTTTTGCCCTTAGTTTGTTACTAAGGGCAAAATGGCCTAGCTGTGCTGTGCGCACGCGCACAGCACAGCTAGGCCATTCGGGCCTTACTTCCTGGTCGCGGCCGGCGACCGCCCGGGCGATCGCCGGCCGCGACCAGGAAGTCAGGCCCGAATGGGCTATCTGCGCTGTGCCCATGCGCACAGCGCAGATAGCCCATTCGGGCCTGACTTCCTGGTCGCGGCCGGCGATCGCCCGGGCGGTCGCCGGCCGTGACCAGGAAGTCAGGCCCGAATGGCCTAGCTGTGCTGTGCGCGTGCGCACAGCACAGCTAGGCCATTTGCCCTTAGTAACAAACTAAGGGCAAAAATGGCTTATCTGGCTGTGCGCATGCGCACAGCCAGATAAGCCATTTTTGCCCTTAGTAACAAACTAAGGGCAAATGGCCTAGCTGTGCTGTGCGGGCGATCGCCGGCCGCGACCAGGAAGTCAGGCCCGAATGGGCTATCTGCGCTGTGCGCGTGCGCACAGCACAGCTAGGCCATTTGCCCTTAGTTTGTTACTTAATTTGCCCTTAGTTTGTGCCGGCCGCGACCAGGAAGTCAGGCCCGAATGGCCTAGCTGTGCTGTGCGCGTGCGCACAGCACAGCTAGGCCATTTGCCCTTAGTAACAAACTAAGGGCAAAAATGGCTTATCTGGCTGTGCGCATGCGCACAGCCAGATAAGCCATTTTTGCCCTTAGTAACAAACTAAGGGCAAATGGCCTAGCTGTGCTGTGCGCACGCGCACAGCACAGCTAGGCCATTCGGGCCTGACTTCCTGGTCGCGGCCAGGGCACGGGGGGTGGGGCCAACTCTGGCCCCGCCCCCCGCACTATTCGCCCTGGCCCCGCCTCCCACACAGCGTGGGAGGCGGGGCCAGGGCACGCTGGGCGGGGCCAGGGCGTGGGAGGCGGGGCCGGTGGCGGGGGCGCTTTTTAGCCCCCCGCTTAACATTTAAAAATATCTCCGGCCGGCCCTGTGTGTAGACATAAGCTTTGCCCATGCATTCTGGAGAAATGTGTGAGAAATTCCTTGTCCTCCCAAGTAGAGTTCTGGTGTCTCCTCCTCTCAATGATGGGATACTGCCAATAATACAGGAACTTCAGGTGGCATCATCCTCGGTACCATATGGCCAGGAGGCCATATGATCTTTAGAAGAAGATCCTTGCCATTTTTAGAAGAGTGTCCTTGCAGTGGGAACATAACAAGCCATCTCTCCATCTCTCTCCCTCTCTGTTTGTAGTTGTTCCTTAGGAGTTTGGTGACTATCGGGACACCATATGGGGCTTCAAACAGGTCATTGGAAAACTTAAGATTCATCTATAGGAGGATCACTGACTGCCTAAATGCTGAGAAGACACAATCAGTATATTAAACAGTAAACCATTATGAGAGGGTACTATAAAACATGGGGAGGGACAAATGTTCTTTTTTCCCTTATTCTTTCTCTCCCTCTACCCTATAGTCATTTATCTCTTCCTTCTCATTGTCCTTCCTTGTCTTTGTCAGGAAGCATGCATGTCTCTTTCAATTCCTTGAAATATTCTGGAGACCCACAGGGCAAAACAACTAAGTCTGGCATCTAATGATTTCAGATGCTACTGAAAATTACAGATTTTTTTGAATCTGCCTAAGAAGCTGAGGACCATAGGGGGAGCCAGTTCTCTCAAATTTTGCTAACTTGCCAGAGCCTACATCTGGATGACATCTTTTTATGCAAGAGAGATCTGCTTTTATGTCATTCATAAGACTTTCTCTCCTTCCTCTATTTATAAAGCCTGAAGTAAACCAGCTTGGACATCCTTCCATCCCTCCTGTACATATAGATATATGAATTGGTGGCAAGAGCAGCCATTGTGTATTACTTCAATAAAGGAAAGACCAGAACTCAAACAATTTTCTCCTACAGAATTCCCACTGAAATTAGATGCGAAAAATGTGGTTCAGATCCACACACTTAAGGAACCATCTCCCTTCTGAACAGCAGTGTCTATCAACTAGCAACTTAAAGTGGTACTGCAGGTTACAAGACACATTGGACTGCTTCCAATTAATGCATTTTAGAAACCAAACATCTCCAAGACATACACCCCCCCCCCCCATGAATCCTTTAGTATGCATTCCAAGTTTCATATGTCCAAGTGAACAGTTTTGAATCTATGGTGAGAGAGGGAGACTCACATTATTAGACTAGCAGGAATGCCTAGCATCGTCTAAGTACAGTAGAGTCTCACTTATCCAAGCCTCGCTTATCCAAGCTTCTGGATTATCCAAGCCATTTTTGTAGTCAATGTTTTCAATATATCGTGATATTTTGGTGCTAAGTTCGTAAATACAGTAATTACAAGATAACATTACTGCGTATTGAACTACTTTTCTGTCAAATTTGTTGTATAACATGATGTTTTGGTGCTTAATTAGTAATTTGATGTTTAATAGGCTTTTCCTTAAATGCTCCTTATTATCCAAGATATTTGCTTATCCAAGCTTCTGCCGGCCCGTCTAGCTTGGATAAGTGAGACTCTACTGTACAAAGATTCCATTTCTCCTCTTGTGCTAATGCTCATACATAACATTCAACCTTTTTTCTTTCTTGGTGGTCTATTATTTCTTCAACATAAGTACTCATTCAAATTTTATTAGTTTCATGTTGGTTAAAAAACCTGTTCCATTGAAAGTTTAAACTTCCCTTTTGTACATTTCAGGAGTCACCCTCTCTCCTTCTCTCTGGCATGCTCTATTCTCTCATATCTGGGCAGCCATATTACTCCAAATATTTGTTGATTTTCCAGAAGGGACATTCTGCTACAGCCCATATTGCTCTAGTTTCTCAATGATTTAATATCTTGTAGAGTCTTCACCAATTTAACATAGTTTCTGAGCACAACTACTTTCGAAGAAAGGACTACACAATTAAACAGGAAACAACATTTGCAAACTAGGAATATATTTTCTATTATTATTATTATTATTATTATTATTATTATTATTGACACAACGACATAGTATGACACAGCAAACAAGAAAGATATGCTGGATTTTGTATCACAAAATCACAAGTCAAACACTTTCCAAGAGTTTAGGACTATGTGATGTATTTTCAGATGATGCGCGCAGATCCCAGTAAGGTGGCCTTTTGCATTTGAAACACAACAAGCTGAGTCCACAGCAGACACTCTGCTGGCTGTTGTATTGGATCACACGTCGGACACTTCCCAAGTGTCTAGGACTGTGTGATGTATCAGCAAATAATGCGTGCAGATCCCAGTAAGGTGGCCTTCTGCAGCTTGCAGGTGGTAATTTTGTCAGCTCCGATTGTGTTTAAGTGCAGGGCAAGGTCTTTAGGCACTGCAACTAGTGTGCCAATCACCACTGGGACCACCTTGACTGGCTTGTGCCAGAGTCTTTGCAATTCGATTTTTAAATCCTTATATCATGTCAGCTTTTCCAGTTGTTTCTCCTCAATTCTGCTGTCACCTGGGATTGCAACATTGACAATCCATACTTTGTTTTTTAACATAATTGTGAGGTTAGGAGTATTGTGCTCCAAAACCCTGTTTGTCTGAATTTGGAAGTCCCAGAGTAGCTTGACATGTTCATTCTCTGTAACGTTTTCCAGCTTGTGATTCCACCAGTTCTTTGTTGCAGGCAGATGGTATTTGTGGCACAAGTTCCAATGAATCATCTGAGCAACGGTGTTATGCCTCTGCTTGTAGTCTGTCTATGCAATCTTCTTGCAGCAGCTGAGGATGTGATCTATTGTTTCATCTGCTTCCTTGCAGAGTCTACATTTGGGATCTGTCATCGACTTTTCAATTTTGGCTTTTATGGCATTGGTTCTAATGGCTTGTTCTTGGGCTGCCAGAATCAGACCCTCTGTCTCCTTTTTCAAAGTTCCATTTGTGAGCCACAGCCATGTTTTTTCTTTGTCAATTTCGCTCTCAATTTTTCCCAGGAACTGTCCATGGAGAGCCTTCTTTTGCCAGTGTTCTCTTCTGCTCTGGATTGTGTTTTTACGGTATTCACGCTTTGTCATTTGCACTTTAAGCAGTTTACTACTATTGACTTCCCTCAATGTTGGTTCTTGACTGCCTTTCACATAATCTGCCAGGGCATGTTTCTCTTCCTTTACCATTTGTTTCACTTGCAGAGTGCTCTGCCTCCTGATTTTCTGGGCAGGTAAAGTCTGTCGACATCACTACGCGGGTGTAATGAGTAGTGGATTGTCATCAGTTTTGTTTTTCTGTCCAGATCATCTAGCTCTGCTTGTGTCCAGTTCACAATTCCAGCTGTGTATCTAATGATGGGGATGATGATGATGATGATGATGATGATGATGATGATGATTGTTCAGAGGCAGGGTGGCCATCTCTTGGGGGTGATTTGATTGTGATTTTGCTATGTGGCAGAAAAAAGGGGGTTGGACTAGATGGCCCTTGGGGTCAAACGGAGGAGGAAAAGAGAAGGAGGTGCCTGGAGGCTCTCCCCTCACCACCATTCCAGGGATCCACTTCTCTCTCTCTCTCTTTCTTTCTCTCTCTCTCTCTCTCTCTCTCTCTCTCTCTCTCTCTCTCTCTTTCCTTCCCCATGTTGGAAGAAGGAAGGAAGGAAGGAAGGAAGGAAGGAAGGAAGGAAGGAAGGAAGGAAGGAAGAAAAGAAGAATAGGAGGAGAAGGAAACACATAATGCACACAACACAGAGAAGGAAGGAAGGAAGGAAAGCCCCTAGAGAGTATATGAGACAGAAAGGAACAGAACAAACTGCCTATCCTCCTTTGTCCATGAGCAAATGGTATTGGTGCAGCTTTTTCTCAAAGGGGCATTTCAGCTGCTCCCAAGAATTGCCTAATTGTATAATTTTAAAACTGAGAATGATGAATACCATCAAAATACAGATTTGACCATTTTGCCCATCTCTATCCAGATCATTTGCAAAAAAAGTCACTTGTCAACCACCTTAGAAAGCATTTTAAAAAACCTTTTGAAATGCTTTTTAACACCAAGATATCTCTACCCTACACTTGAAACCTATGTCATGTGATAAACAAAGTAGGTTGCCATTTCTTAGGTGAGTGGCTCAGTAGTATTTAATGAATGTAATTATTTTTATGGAATGCCTCTCTAAGGCACTGGGAGGACTATTTGAAGGTCCCCATGACAGAGCCCACACTTAGTTTGGGGCCGGTCAGCCTCACTGGCCCTAACCACATGATGGGCCAGAGCAAGAGACTATCTAAATCTGCTCCTCCCCTCCTCAGTTTTCTTTGTTTTTTTTTTGGGGGGGGGGTAGAGATATCTTGGGGTTCAAAAACATTTATGCTCACACTATCTACCCAATGGACAGTGTGAGTATAAACTGGTTGTGCAAGGACAGGGTAGGAATTCCTCCCAAGTTTTCCATGGGGGAGGGGAGGGTTTGTTTGCCCTACACCATATCAGATGGGTGTAGTAATTGTCTTGGGTGGAGTTGCTTTAATTGATTTCCTTGAGTCATTTAAATGATTCCATGGCATGGTAAAAATAGTCCTAGTAGGCACCATGACACCCCCCCCCCAGGGGTGAAGGGTTGACCTCCATAACAGTTCCTATAAGTTTTCCTGAAAAGCCCATATATGCATATTATTCCAATTATTTGTTGATTTTGAAAATCACATGGTGTATCATGAAGAGAATGAACAGTACTCCCCTCACACACACACCAATTCCTTCCCATACACAGCCCATAAACTCCTTCCAAATGAGTTTCATAGATGGGGGGAAAATGAGACTTGACTTTTTAAAGATTATTTGTATGGAATCCAACCTCTAGGAATTTTATGCATCCCTCTAAAAAAAAATTCATTGACATCTTTTCTCCATCCAGAACATCTGTGTTTTAACAGCTGCAAGGGCTTCAGATATTTAAGAAACATTAATTTCTCAGGAATGGGGATTCCACAATTCAAGATCTTTCTCAAGACATCTCAGATTACTGAGCCACACCTATGCTTGACTCAAAGTTAAGGTTGGCTGAAATGATGTTAGAGAAGTTCTTTTTAGCACACTTCTAATTGTTCTCAAATGTAGCAAGGAAACCTTCCTTCTTTGATATTTTTAAGGTCAAAGACAAAGAAAAATTAATAGTGCAGTCCTATGTATATCTACTCAGAAGTAACACTGGATTCAATAGGCTTACTTCTTGGTAAATGCATACACAGGGCCGGTCCAACGTGGAGGCCGTTGAAGTGGCCGCTTCGGGCGCACGTCAAGGGGGGGGGCGCTGTCGAGGCCTTGACAGCACCCCCGTGTAAATTTACTAAGAAGGGAGGCGGCGGCGGCAGGGATCATCGCCTCCCTCCTCAGTGAAGAGCTAGGTCTCAGATGAGGCCTTCGCTGAGGAGGGAGGTGATGGTCCCTGCTGCCACTGCCTCCTCCCTCCTCGGCGAATGCGGAAGGCCTATCTGGGGCCTAGCTATTCTCGCGAGGTCTTGCGAGGTCTTGCGAGGTCTTGCGAGGACTCACAAGACCTCGTGAGAATAGCTAGGCCGCAGTAGGCCTTCCGCGTTCCCCAAGGAGAGAGGCGGTGGTGGGGACCATTGCCTCCCTCCTTGGCAAAGGCCTTCCACATTTGCCAAAGAGGGAGGCAATTGTCCCCGCCCCCGCCTCTCTCCTTGGTGAACGCGGAAGGCCTACTGCGGCCTAGCTATTCTTGTGAAGTCTCGCAAGACTTCGCGAGAAAAGCCAGGCCGCAGTAGGCCTTCCACATTTGCCAAGGAGGGAGGCAACTGTCCCCGCCGCCGCCTCTCTCCTTGGCGAACGCGGAAGGCCTACTGCAGCCTAGCTATTCTCACGAAGTCTCGCGAGGACTCGCGAGACTTTGTGAGAATAGCTAGGCTGCAGTAGGCCTTCCGCGTTCGCCAAGGAGAGAGGCGGCGGCGGGGACAGTTGCCTCCCTCCCAGGTGAAGGCCTTCCGCATTTGCCAAGGAGGGAGGCAATTGTCCCTGCTGCCGCCTCCCTCCTTGGCAAACGCGGAAGGCCTTCACCTGGGAGGGAGGCGATGGTCCTCCCCGCCGTCAAAGCCGCCGCCGGCAAAGCCACCGGCAAAACTGTCGCCGAAGCAGGTATGTGCAGGGGTGGGGGCGCAATTTCGGGGGGGGGCGCGGCCACTAGGTTATCTTACAAAGCGAAATTACCTAGGGCTGGCCCTGTGCATACATAAGGGATTGCATCCTCCAACAGCTAAGTATTAAGAGGCTTCAACTCACTCATGGCAAGACCATCAGATTTTTGCCTTCACTTAGACCATATCTGCATTGACTGGTTAATCCATGGCCAGTGCAGAATGGAAATACTCCAGAGGTGACCATAAACACACTATCTCAAATCTTTGGTAGTGGGAAGTGAGAGTCTAGCTAGCCTGAGATTGCATTGGTCTTGCTGGACCATTACCTTACCATCTGCGTGTCAGAGTAATTTGCAGCGCAGCAGCAGCTGGATGGAGTCAGAGGAACATAGCACGAAGAGACATCCAGAGACGATGGTAAAACTATATACAAGTTTTACTGAAAGCAGTAATAAAGACAAACAGACTTGAAGACAATGGACACAGGACTTGACTTCTCAGCAGACAGCAGAATAGAACAGAACAGACTATTCAAATCAGAAGTGAATGCAATCAGTAAAGCATACACACACTTGTGTCTGGATACTCCCCAGCTCACATCAAGGTCATCACAGCTTCTTAGTAATTTAACTCTTTCCAGACTATATACACTCTGGATGATGCAATCAGTATGCAATACAAACCAAGACACAAATTGCATTTAAACACTGTCAATACACAAATCCCACATTAACACTGCGTTACCATTGCTGCATCCAGATGGTTGTAGAGCTCTGTATCACTTCCTAAGCATTGTAAGACCCCCATGCTGACATCAAGCAGAAGCGCCTATGTGACTGGCAAGAAAGTTGTATCTGTTTTCCCCACCTACTTCCCAATCATACAGGTACTTCTGCTAATAATAGCATATGGTGCCCCCAACAGTCACAGAGCTCTGTGACCATCCGGGAGTAGCAGCTGTGGCAATACAGACACAATCTGTCTCCTTTTCCCTGCACAGATGAGTTCAGGGAAAAGGGAATGGTGGCAGTATCCCATGTGGACTTGGTCTGACTGGACCCGACTCTGCTGTCCAAACCTCTTGATGCCATGGGATTACTACAGAGTTTGAGACAACCACTTGAACATCTCCCACTTTTCTTAATGCAAGGCTAAACCAGATTCACCCAATTTACCCTGAAGTACCTTCCAGAAGTCCAGGGACATCATGGGGACAGCCAAGTTGAACCCATGGTGAGTTTGGGATATACAGTATTGCCCATGAAGATGAGCATTAGAGGAGATTGGACTGGATGGCCTGTGTAGTATCGTCCAACTTCATGATTCTATTGTTATATGATTCATTCTCTAGACTGAGATGGTCAACTATAGGAGAGACAGAGGTCATTTTTCACTCTCACAAGCTTGGACTATACCTGACATGAAAAGAGTATTTTTTTTTTCATGTCAGGAGTGACTTGAGAAACTGCAAGTCACTTCTGGCGTGAAAGAATTGGCTGTCTGCAAGGACTATCCTTGTGGGAGGCTTCTCTTATGTCCCTGCATGGAGCTGAAACTGATAGAGCTCATCCGTGCTCTCCCCGGGTTGGATTCAGACCAGCAACCTTCAGGGTTTCATATTTTGGCAGACTTATTTTGTTTTGTTTTTTAGCATTAGATTTGGGAATATGTAGGAGCCCCAGTGGCGAAGTGCGTTAAAGCGCTGAGCTGCTGAACTTGCAGACCAAAAGGTCCCAGGTTCAAATCCCGGGAGAGGCTTGAGCGCCCGCTGTTAGCTCCAGCTCCTGCCAACCTAGCAGTTCGAAAACATGCAAATGTGAGTAGATCAATAGGTACCACTCTGGCGGGAAGGTAACGGTGCTTCATGCAGTCATGCCGGCCACATAACCTTGGAGGTGTCTACGGACAATACCGGCTCTTCGGCTTAGAAATGGAAATGAGCACCAACCCCCAGGGTCAGACATGACTGGACTTAACATCAAAGGAAAGCTTTACCTTTACTTTGGGAATATGTATGCAAGAGGCCAGAGGAGGCAACACTTCTGCATTGCCCACATCTGCCCTAAATGGTATTGTTCTAAAATACTAAAAATTACTGCAGTGTAGAACAGGGACCATCTAAATGCAAAGCATGTACTCCAACAAAGCATGTGCTGAGCCATGTGCAATCCATTCTTGAATAATTATCCTCCAGATAACAGAATATTATGCTATCTATCCTAAGAATATTTATGCCATTCTTAATAGTACTTCAGGATGTCATTTTCAGTAGGGGGGGGGACTTAAAATATTACTGTATTGGGAATTGACAGCGGCTCTTGCCATCATCTTCAAAATCAAGGAGAATAAATATTTCTAGTTGATTAAAATGCTTCTGCATTAAAATGCTTCTCCATCTGAGAAGAACTTTTCAAAACTGGTGAGCAAGATACAAAAGATCTATTGTATTTTTTGTAATGTAGCCTGCTGTGCGAATAACACAGGAAGAAAGAGCCCCCTAATGGCTCTACGTTTGCTGCAGTAGAAAATAAATGTTTCATAACAGGAAGAGTATTAGTTCTGAAAGAAGCTAAGGTGATAAAATGGAGTAGTCTGGGGAATACACAAAATATAACTTCCCCAAATCAACCAGTGTAACTCAGACTCACGCTTTCTGGAAATGTCCTAGACTTGAAATCCCCTCACGTCAAAAATATGTTCTTTTTTCAAAATGGAACCAAAATTCAAAACAAAATCAGGAGTGACTATGCTTCACACTCTTACACGGGAGTTAAAGGGCTTGGGGGGGGGGGGGATAACATCTCTAAACATTTGTGTTCTAAGTCAAAAGCCTATCTTATACTTTTAGCATATAGTAGGATGGAAATGGGGCATAATAGTTCTTCTTCTTCTTCTTCTTCTATTCTGTATACATATAGAATACTCTTTTTTCCTTTTCTACTGTTGGACGCAGATTCTACAACATTCCAGATATTTGGGCGACAATTCCCATTACTCTCAGCCGCAAACTATGTTATCTAGGGCTGATGGCATTGGGCACCTAAAAACATCTGGAAGCCCACAGGTATCATATGTCTGTCTCAATATCACACAAACACACATAACAAACCTATTTCTAGATACTGTATATGATTAGAAGTCATATTCTGTTTGATACAAATTGATATTTGTACACCTATTTCATTTATTTACTTTATATCCCATTTTCTCCTGACATTGGGATGCAAGCAGACTTATTAATATCTTTGCACACTGTGTGTGTGTTATTTCATCCAAATGATCCCTAATACAGAAAATATTTAATAGAAGGAAAAATAGAGAGATGAAAGGAAATTTCCATACATGACAGGGACACTCCTAAGGACAGAATAGAATGCTATTAAAACTCAGCTTTAGTAGACAACAGCAAGAACCACAAGTATCTCATGTGGATATGTTGCATAGTGCTTACAACCTGCCCCCATCCACCCACACATCACTTTATTTATACCTTTCCTTTTCTGCAAATTGGAAAACTCAATGAAGCTTCCTTCTAGCAGTGGCTTTAATGGAGCCTCTTCATAACATAAGCAAGGCTGTCATAATAAAGCTCTCACGATCTGTGCAGCTGCTTGACACAGATAATGAGGCTCACAGATTTCAGCAAGATAGCCGAGTTCAATAAGCATTAGATCAATTCAGCATTATACACACACACATTACACAAGATAGGTTTTCCTTCTATCTCAGACTGTAAGAATTATGGAGGGAAAGTTTCAGGTTTCCCCAAAATACTGAAATGGTCATAAGAAGCAGAGGTGAAGTATTCTTCCTACCAGTAGATGACAAAGTTTTGTCATGACTGGAGAAGAGCACCTGTCCAGAGGAAACAGTTTTTTTTCTTGAAATACACATAAACATAGAATACATCTATAATATGATCCATGAATTTGAGTTCCAGCAATTACATTTAGAAATGCTTGACTTTCTGAATAAAATTAGTTAAATATAATAATTCTTTATTGTGCATAAATTATTCTGTACCACTTTGCTAAAGCAATGGCATACCCCTTACCTGTGAGTAACCTGAACTGAACTTAGTATGTCTTACTTTTGAATAGCTGTATTTGAAATTGCACATGTTAAACTAGAACTCTATAGACAGCTATGTAGAAATATGGAGGCTAAGAACAGAAAGAGGAAAGGGCACTATTATCTTTAATAGCTGTATAGAATGAGGAATGTTATCAGCTGTAACTAAAAACAACGATTAATGATGTAAGATGTAAGAAACCCATGCTCCCCCCCCTTTTTTTTTTACATTGGATCGACCAACTGAAAATAAGTTCTGCTTAACATAGTCAAAATTATATCCAAGTAAATATATATAACACTATCTTCATGAATATTAATATTTCTGCACGCTGATTTTCTTTAACAGAACTATGTGTACACACAACCATATTTATCATCACCATCATATCCACTATCTAAATACAGGGTGTTTGAAAAAGAACTCTCTAGTTTTAATGTGTTTTAACTTAAAACTAGGGAGTTCTTTTTCAAACACCCTGTATTTTATACAGTACTCCTCTTAGGCATCAATATATTTTTGGGAAAGGGATGATGAGCATTAATTCCATTGCACACAAGAAAATGTTTTTCCCAAGCAACAAGCCATTGTTGTAATTACACACATTTGGTTAACTGAATAATCTCTCTGAAAGTTGTGGCTGGCTATGCAAATTGGGTGATGAAAAGCTCTGATTGTGCAACATCCATTTCTGCAGACATAAGATGAAAATGTAGCAACTGATCAGCAAAAGAAAACCACAAACAAATCCCTTTTAACTGGGATCAAGCAGACTAGATGGTAACATTTAGAAGGTAGCACAGATAATCACAGCTGGAGTAACACTGCAAAGCTCATTCATCTGAAGCAGTAATGCTGCTCTTTTAATTCTATAGGCACCTATTCCTTTCATAAATCAAATCAAACATCCTTCTGATCTGAATAGTTCAAAGTGAGATTACTCCTGCCCATCCCATGCCAAATCAATGAGTTTCCATAGGGTTCCAGAAAGTGTTCTCTTCCACTTTACTGATCTTCTTGGTAATAATTCTACCTGAACAAATGCTCCGGAAACCAGGCATCCAAGAGCACAACTTATGAGACCTGTTTTCTCACCAAACCCTGATCTCCTCTTTTCAGACAAATACAGACTAATACCAAAACCTCATTTATTGTACCTATAAGCCATGATGTTTTAAACAACCCGAACTATGTTTTCCCTTGTTCACACGTCGCAACAAGATCCCCCCTTCCTTTTGAAAACACTTCCAAACATAAAGCTAACGTAACATTTATTGATAACAACAAAGTCATCCCACTGAGCAAGTACAACAGGGATGTAAAGATCTTACAGTTTTGTCTCCCACCCCATAAGGTGCTTAATTTATAAAAGGAAAGGTGGAAAGGTTGCTATCCAAATATTTCCTAAGGAGTTCAGAAAATGGAATTGCCTTACTCATATCAAAGCTAAAGAGCAGCATCATTGCCATTATAAGTCATATTTTCCTTATTTATGAAGAGTTTCTCTTTCACATACACACATTTGCACACTCCTATTAAGAATGCACAAACTCCGGCTTGATATAAACAGCTACGGAAAGAATAGGAGGCATCCATTTAAATTACCTTAAAGATGCTTCTGTATGTATCTTCAGTTCAAGGAGGGGGGTGAATTCTTGTCACCACGGTGTCAACAATGAATCTTGCTTTCAGAGGCACACAGATGATCAGTCAAATGAACTATTCCAACGTCCGGTGCTGTTAGCCGTTTCGCAGGCACAGAGCGAGCATCCTCTCCCGAAGGAAGGAAACAGCACAGTAAGTTGCCCACGGAGGGAGCTAGGTAGCAGGATTATCTGGCTCCAGCAGTTACATACTGATGCCACAGTACATTTTTGCTTTCCTGCTCTCGCTTCCTTCCTCGCCTCAATACACACTGTGAACCGCGCTCCTTCTGTTGCTGCTGTAAAATCAATCCAGCCTATTTAGATCCAATGGGTCTCTGTTTCAGCAGCCAATCAATAGCTGGAGTTCTGCTACTGCTTCCCAGGATCTTTTCCAGGAGTTCGATTGAACAAGCAGAATTTTGCCAACAATCTAGCTAGGCAATTTGTACAATGTTACTTCAATCTTTTCAGTGGAAGAAGGCTGCATTCAAAGCATGCTTTGCTTTCTACAGAGCGGTGCCCAATGGATTTTAACAAGAGTCACTTGAAGAAACTCAGACTGGAGAAGAGAAACAAAAATGTGTCCCTCCCATTTGCAGTCTCTATTAGTTCACTGAATGACTACACATGTTTTCTCCCTGTTATAATTACTGCTTGTCATTCTCACATGCTTTTCTCCTTTTTTAAAGCTGTAGAACAGCCAGCTATATCAAATCTATTTCAGCTGAAAAAAACACGCATTTACATTTTTTTTCTCTTTCCTAAGAACCCCACCATTACGCCTATATTTCACCTTTCACAGTCGTCCCCTTCCATCTTTTGTGTTTTTGCTTGTACAGTCTATGATTTTCCAAGGTCCTTATCCATTTTCCTCAAAGTCTCACATTTTATGCTGTTATCATGCAGGATGGATGAGAATGCCTAAGAAAATCCAAAATGAATGTGCTTAATTTTCAAGAAGACATATTTCATGCAATATAATTTAAACAGAAATACTATGATTCTTTATTATGATCATAATAAACTGTGGTAAGTTCTTGGTGGTATGGGGATACCAAGTCACCTTATCTGTCTCCTGAGAAATCTGTATAAAGACCAAGTAGCCACAGCAAGAACAGACCATGGAACAACAGACTGGTTCAAGATTGGGAAAGGAGCATGGCAGGGCTGCATACTTTCACCCTCCCTATTCAACTTGTACGCAGAACACATCATGTGATGTGCAGGGCTTGACAAATCCAAGGCTGGAGTTAAAATTGCTGGAAGAAACATTAACAACCTTAGGTATGCAGATGATACCACTCTGATGGCTGAAAGTTAGGAGGAGCTGAGAAGCTTTATCACCAAGGTGAAAAAAGAAAGTGCAAAAGCTGGGTTGCAGTTAAGCATCAAGAAAACCAAGATTATGTCAACCAGACTGATTGATAACTGGGAAATAGAGGGACAAAATGTGGAGGCAGTGACAGACTTTATATTTCTAGGTGTGAAGATCACTGCAGATGCAGACTGCAGCCAGGAAATCAGAAGATGGCTACTTCTTGGGAGAAGAGCAATGGCCAACCTTGATAACCTATGGATGCGAGAGCTGGACCATAAGGAAGGCTGAGCGAAGGGAGATAGATGCTTTTGAACTTTGGTGCTGGAGGAAAATCCTGAGAGTGCCTTGGAACGCAGGAAGATCCGACCAGTCCATAGTCCAGGAAATAATGCCCGGTTGCTCACTGGAGGGAAAGATATTGGAGGCAAAGATGAAGTATTTTGGCCACATCATGAGAAGACAGGAAAGCTTGGAAAATATCATGATGCTGGGGAAAATGAAAGGAAAAAGGAAGAGAGGCCAACCAAGGGCAAGATGGATGGATGGTATCCTTGAAGAGACTGGCTTGACCTTGAAAGAACTGGGGGGTGGTAACGGACGACAGGGAGCTCTGGCGTGGACTGGTCCATGAGATTACGAATAGTCGGACACGACTGAGTGATTGAACAACAAACTGATTCTTAGAACATAAGTCAGAAATTTTGAAAAATACAATATATCCATCAATGCCAAACTTTGTATGCTTGTCATTTAAAAGTCTAGAATTAGATGTCTATACTTTTCACTGTGTTGGCCATGCAGAATTAGTGTTGCCAACTTTCTTCATTCTGGAAGCATCAACATCTTTAACAGCTGCATAGCAATCAGTATAATCATATCTTTTTCATGATAGGATAAAAAAGGAAGTATTACTTGTGCAGTTTTGGCCACTGCGGATGGTTGATAATTTCATCTAATTTTTCTTTGATATGAATTTACCCACATCCACACATTCTTTTATATAACTGATAATTAAAGTTTGAAGGTTTCCGAAATGAATATTAGAGAAATCAACATTAAGAAATCCATCCAACTTTACTGCAATAGTCTCGTTGATATCTCTAACCCCATCAGTCTTTCTACCATTTCTTCTATAATCAATAATCCCAGCGAAGAGAAGCCCGAAATCTTCATTTCAATATTAGATACCCCCCTCCAATAAGTTTTTGTGAATCTCCTAGGTCCTCCAATTTGGTATGGTATGGTATTATATAGTATGGTATGGTAGGCTTCCAACCCAAGGATAACTGTAATTATCCATGGTTTCAAGTATCCACAGAAAGGCTTGGAATTTATTCTCTGTGGATATGGTGTCATAGAGTACTTGAGTTTACAGAATTTGTCTCTAGTAAAAGCTAGCATAGTACAGTGGGTGTCTAAAATGTGACTCTTCAGTTCTTTTCTGCCATTAATAAGAATTGCACTTGGACAAGCTGATGTCTCAACCCCATCTTTGATTTACGGATTGTAGAGTATTTTAAATCCTTTACAGCTCTACATAAATATGCCTTTTTTACTGCTGATACATCAAATTTTTATTCCTGTATACTTCCTTTCATAGCTATAAACCAAAATAATACTTACCACCACCACCACCACCACCACCAACAACAACAACAACAACAACAACAGCAGCAGCAGCAGCAGCAGCAGCAGCTGCTTTATTCTTATATCCCGCCACCATCTCCCCGAAGGGCTTACATGGGGACAAGGCCCAGCATAAACAGGATTACAAAGTAACACAATTAAAAACTTATAACAGATAAACAATATAATTAAAACAAAACCAAGAAAGTAAAAACATCATAAAAATACATCAGCCAACATCAGCAACCAGTAGCTAGAAAAGTGGGCATGTTCAGAATTGTGAGGGCAGGGCAAGGGCTTGTGCAAAATACAGACTATAGAGCTGAGGCTGGGAATAAAGTGCTGGAAAAACCAACAGGACTAAATTAGGGCTGGGCAGATCTAATTGGCAGCTAAACCATTATTCAAAGGCACATTGGAACATCCAAGTTTTCAAGTCTTTACAGAAGGTAGACAGGGTGGAGGCTAATCTAATCTCCCTGGGGATAGAGTTCCAGAGCTGAGGAGCTAGCACCAAGAAGGCCCTCTCTCTCATCCCCACCAACTTGTGATGAAGGCAGGAGCAAAAGAAGGGCCTCCCAGGCAGAACTTAGAGGACCTCTGTTTTGTCTGCATGAAGATTCAGCTTGTTGGTCCTCACCCAATCCATCACAGCAGCCAGGCACTGGTCCAGAATTCTAGGGGCTTCCTTGGAATTTGGGGTAAAAGAGTAGTGGAGTTGAGTGTCATCTGCATAAAGATGGCACCAAACTCCAAAACTCCATATGCCCTTGCTCAGGAGTTTCAGGTAGACGTTAAAAAGCATGGGAGATAAAATGGAACCCTGTGGGACTCCACAGGTCAAAGTTCAGGGGTTCAATCAGGTTTCTCCTAGCTTCACCAACTGGGTACAACTCTCCAGGAAGGAACAGAGCCACTTCAAAGCAGTGGCCCCAAGACCCATCTTGGAGAGCCGTCCCATGGTGGATGGTATTGAAAGCCGCTGAAATGTTTAGGAAAACCAACAAGGACACATTCCCCATCTAGTTCCCTGCTGAGGTCATGCACCAAGGCGACCAAAGCCATTTGCGTATCATGACCAGGCCTGAAACCACTATAGAACAGTGTCCCCAGATGTTTTTGGCCTACAGCTCCCAGAAATCCCAGCCAGTATACCAACTGTTAGGATTTCTGGGAGTTGAAGGCCAAAAACATCTGGGGACCTCAGATTGAGAACCACTGCTCTAGAACCTTGCCCAAAAATTAGGGATTAGAAATTGGCTGTTAGTTGTTAGGAACTGAGGAATCTAGGGATGCCTAGGTCCAAGGATCTTGTGGACATCATTAGGCTGAACAAGCTGGAATGAATCCATCAAAACCAGACAGACAGGTGCCTCTGTTACATCCTTTGGTACTGCTCTTAAACTGGCATTTAAGTCAGAACGTATCTGAGTGACTTTATCTGCAAAATGATGAGTGAACTCAACAACATTGAGTCGTCAGATGGTCAGAGACCTCCTCCCCCTCAGGAAGATGAGTTCCCTGACCACCCAAAACAATTCCGCAGGTCTGTTAGTTACAGACGCAATGTGGGCAGTCAAGAAAGCCTTTAAGTGAGGCTCTAGCCAAGGAGCTGACTTGACTCTTAAGTACAAGAGTGGACATTCAGGAGTGATTGGGTCTACTGCTCTAGCTGCCTCTGAGTTATAGAAGTTGACCAAAGCATTGACAGGATTGTCTGTCACCATGACAGGAAAATCCCCAATAGACACAAGGAATACATCCACATCCATGTCTCTTGGGGAGGACCATCTTAATAGGCCCTCCACCTCTGCATAGGTTACAGGCTATAGTTAGTCTAAAGCTGATCAAATGATAGTCAGTCTATGACAACGGAACAATTTTTAGTTCCTCCATACCTATGTTTCCCCTGTCCGCATTGAAAACTAGGTCTAAAGTGTGTCCAGCTACATGAGTACGTCCAGATATAACTTGGGACAGCCCTATGGTAGTCATGGCAGTTATGAAGTCGTGAGCTGACCCAGACAGGGTGGTCTTGGCATGGACATTGAATTTCCCAGCACAATTAGCCACTGAGACTCCAATGCCAGGTCTGAGACCACCCCTGCAAACTGAGTCAGGGAGACTGTTGTGCCACGGGATGGTCGGTACACAATCTCCAAGCTGTCCTGTTTACCCACTTTCAGATGAAAGGCCGATAGTATCATGGAGTTGAACCATCCAGTCCAATCCCCTTCCATGCAGGAAAAAACACAATCAAAGCACTTCAAACAGATGGTCTCTGTTTAAAAACCTTCAAAGAAGGAGCTTCTACTACACTTCGAGGCAGTGAATTCCACTGACATCCTCACAACTGAAACCCAAGTAAAACCATTAGTATGTGATGCATTCATATTGAAAGTTTTTGTGAATTGTGGTAACTAAATGTACATATAAGTCATTATGGAAATGCTATCATCATGGAAGAATGCCACATCAAGCTAAGGAAAAATAAATAAAAAGGTGGAATGACCAGATATAAATGAAAATCAGGATTCATTTATTGAAGAGGCCAATTAAGTGGATGGACCTTATCCTGGTTGCAAATGTCTTATAGATATATTCTACAGCATTGTTTGAACTCATTTTAAACTACAGTAGAGTCTCACTTATCCAACATAAACGGGCCGGCAGAATGTTGGATAAGCGAATATGTTGGTTAATAAGGAGGCATTAAGGAAAAGCCTATTAAACATGAAATTAGATTATGATTTTACAAATTAAGCACCAAAACATCATCTTATACAACAAACTTGACAGAAAAAATAGTTCAATACGCAGTAATGCTATGTAGTAATTACTGTATTTACGAATTTAGCACCAAAATATCACCATGTATTGAAAAAATTGACTACAAAAATGCGTTGGATAATCCAGAATGTTGGATAAGTGAGTGCTGGATAAGTGAGACGCTACTGTATCTGTTTTCAGATTTGAAAACTATTGAACACATGCTTAATCTTTTATATATTTGCAGTTACTTACTGTTTCAATTTGATTTTATTATAAGCTGCCCTGGGTTCTAAAATAAATGTTTTAATCACCATAAAATCTACACCTGCTGAAATTTCATTTGTTATACAACTGTTTAAAGTGGAAGAGCTTTGTCCTCTTTTGTTACCTGCCCACTTTAATGCTGCTTTTAAAACAAGTTCTACATAATAATACAAAAAGGGGGTGTTCTTGTTCAAAAATAACACCTTATTTTCCTCCCTCTTCTAAATGTTTTCAGTATTCTTTGATGTGACAGGCTAACAATAGTTTGCATTAAACATAGCATTCTAGTAGGGCTAGTCCACCTCTTTAACCAGACCTCTTGGTTGTTTCTTTAAGAGCTGTTCACACTGCAGCTGTTTCACAGGTGTTAATGTTTATTTCCAACCTTGAAATGTTTCACCAGCTGATTGTTGTGGTTTTTTTTAACTTATGCTAAAGAGCAGAACATCATTTCCTTTCTTTCTTTTTTTTAAATCTGCCAGTTAGATATTACAATTCCTAGTCTTTCAAATCTACATATCAATATCCTCTCAAACTGGATCATTCATCTAAGACTAATGTCTATAATTAATCCCCTTCTGTTATCATGCAATCAATAAACAACTCCAATGATGGGGCTGTGCAGAGAGTAATACATTTGATTATTAACAGCTGAAGTTACCAGGAATAAGAAATCAGAGATAGCCATGTTAATCTGGTTTAGAAAAAAAAGGAGAAAGGAAAATAGGAGCATCAGAAAGAAATGTCCTCAGAAAAGGCTTTCATTGCTCCATCCACTTCATCAGATACATGAAGGAAGAGGATGCCCTTTTAATGTCCTGTCTTAGTGCTAGAGAGAGGCAGTGTTGTGTATTAGACTGTGACCTGGAGACAAAGGTCCAAATCCCTGCTTAGCCATGGAAACTCAGAATGCCTTAGACAGAATGCAATCTGGGGCCAATTATAGGAACCATATAACTCAGTTGTTAAAAAAGCTGTACTAGTTTTTTTCTGGGCACAATGCCATGAGTGAGAAAGCCCTATACAGTTTATGTCCAGACTATGTAAAATACTACATCCTCCTATACGAACCAGCCAGAACCCTGAGATATGCAGAGTGAGGTTTTCTCTTAGACTTCTTTATGTGGCTGGTTCATATAGTAAAGCCACTCACTGCTTTACTTTCACCAGCAGCCAAAAACATTTCTATTCAAGTAGGCTTTAAAAATGTACACATAGCAAGATACAGTAGAGTCTCATTTATCCAACACTCGCTTATCCAACATTCTGGATTATCCAATGCTTTTTTGTAGTCAATGTTTTCAATACATCGTGATATTTTGGTGCCAAGTTTGTAAATACAGTAATTTCTACATAGCATTACTGTGTATTGAACTACTTTTTCTGTCAAATTTGTGGTATAACATGTTTTGGTGCTTAATTTGTAAAAGCATAACCTAATTTGATGCTTTATAGGCTTTTCCTTAATCCCTCCTTATTATCCAACATATTCGCTTATCCAACGTTCTGCCGGCCCGTTTATGTTGGATAAGTGAGACTCTACTGTAATTGTGGTTCATGAACAAGAATAAACTTTAAAATGTGAAGATTCTTATATTTTTCAGTTTTCTCACTAGGATTTCTACCACGCTGTTTGGGGAGTTTACAATTTATTTATTTATTTACAGTATTTATATTCCGCCCTTCTCACCCCGAAGGGGATTCAGGGCGGATCACATTATGTACGTATAGGGCAAACCTTCAATGCCCATAAACACATCGAACCGAGACAGAGACAACAGACAGACAGATGCAGAGGCAATGTAACCTTCTCCTGAGGGGATGTTCGATTCTGGCCACAGGGGGGAGCAGCTGCTTCATCATCCACTCTGATGGCACTTCCGCACTTTGTCATTCCAACGTTGTAAATTAGTTAAACTTGCCTCCCCACTTTTATAAGTGGTACCTTATTTCCTACTTGATAGATGCAACTATCTTTCGGGTTGCTAGGTCAACAACGAGCAGGGGCTATATTTTATTTTTAATTGACGGGTGCTCACCCCGCCACGGGCTGGCCTCGAACTCATGACCTCATGGTCAGAGTGATTTATTGCAGCAGCTGTTTACCAGCCTGCGCCACAGCCCGGCCCCTAGTTTACTGTATTTGGTCTCAGTCCTTACATGCCCAAGAGGGGAAAGGCTTCTGTTTGCACAGAGATAATTCCAAACCAACTGTATTATAATATAAACACCATCACATATGTGCCTGATATCATCCCTTATCTCCTGTATGATTTTTAACATTTTGCTTGAGGAAGATGCTAGTTGAACTTCAAAAGCTGCATATGTTTGTCATTTTGGCCAATAATTGTATCACTGGGTTGTTGTTTGTCTTTCGGGCTGTGTGGCCATGTTCCAGAAGTATTCTCTCCTGACATTTCACCCACATCTATGACATGCCTCACAACCTCTGAGGATGCCTGCCATAGATGTGGGCGAAACGTCAGGAGAGAATACTTCTGGAACATGGCCACACAGCCCGAAAGACATACAACAACCCTGTGATCCTGGTCATGATAGCCTTCAACAACAAATTGTATCACTATTTTGTGGATTCTGGTAATGATCTCTCCATGGCTATGTGAATGAGAAGTGAGAGAATGCATCCTCTCCTTATCAAGATCACAATCACCTCACAAAACACAGTTAACAAGATCCATAGTATGCACTGCAACATGAATAGAGACACAGTCATGGTTTTCATTGAGGCCATGGGTCACTCCTGACAGGTAATCTCAGCATTTAAGTTGAAATCCTCCTAACTATAAATTGAGGAGACTGAGGACCTCATCACATTGAGTTCTTATTCCATACCAGAATGGAGCCAGAATGAAGACTGCCAGACTCAGGGCTACATCCGGCAGAACTCTGTCCTGCTCAATCCTGGAAGCATCCTATGATGCAGCCCAGAGAACACAAGAGGCTTCCTATGTTCTCATTACTTAGAACAGGCCAGCTTGGGGTGAAGCCAGGCAGCCACACTTTCCCCCATGTGATGGGAAAGCAGTGATACAAGGTGCGAGGTGACAGTTTCTACTGCTGCCCCATGATTTTGCCATGCTGCCCAGGGAATCCCCATGCTGTCACCCGTGTTTAAGACCTCAATGTGGAGAGGTTCTGCAACTCCAATGTCAACTCCTGGGGTGGCCTGGGCAGTACACTAACAGACTTCCAATTCTGTCCTGACTTGCCATCTTTAGGTACACACACACACAATACAACTATGGGATAGGGCACCTGATCATAGGGATAGAGTCATGATAGACCACACTTTCTTCCTCCCTCACGTCTTGCAAACTATTGTATAGGAAACGCTTGTGAACAAGGCTGAGAAAGATCATTCCTACATACACATCATCCAGCTTGGGCTTTCTGGTGTAAAACATGTTAGCAAGCTCATCACAGATTAAATCCTGAATGGCACTTCTTTTTTCCCATTTACTGACCTGACACTCAACAATAGCATTTTCAACCCAGGGTGACTTTCACCTAGGCTATACAATCTATTTGAGCTGGGTGACAGTTTCAGGACAACCAGCATTCTTTTGTACTCCCATCTCTCATGATAATATGACTCTCTTCCACCTCCACTGCAATGGCTGCTCTTAATCCAAGGGTCTGAATGCAACATAAGAGAAAAGTAAACTCCATATGTGACAGAAAGACTCATTGTAGAAGGACCATGAAAAAGTAACCACACAACAGGTTTCAGGTTATTATAACTGGGGTCTCATCTACACATACAAAAAAATCTGGAACTGGGCCAGAGCATTTCTATTCCAGACCAATCCCGGATTCCATGGAGTTGTTCAAATACTTTGCTCCCAGCCTGTTAAAGTGGCAAAAGATAAGTCCAACCACTTCATCACATTGAAAGAAAAAAGCATGGGTGACTGTCCCTTTAAAGGAGAGAATCATCCCATTTGGAGTTCTGCCTTCCCATCAGATTCCCATGTGGAAACTTAAGAGTTGGCAATATCTTCATATTGCATTCATCACAAGATGAGTATTACATTTTTAATCAGGAGAAGCAACAGTATCCAGAAACCAAGAGATTCCTTGCCCTGCTCAAAGCCCCTTACATTAAAGGTGATTGACACCAGTTTAAAACCAGTTCTTTCCATGGGATCATATGGTTCTGCACCAAACCCCATAGGATTCAAGAGGCAGTGATCCAGGTTAAAATGATTGCTTTCCATGGGATCCTATTATTCTACACCAAATCCCGTAAGGTACAAGAGCCAATGCTCCAGGTTTAAACCATTTCTTTCCATGGGATCCTATTGCTTTGCATCAAAGCCCATAGGATACAACAGACTGCTAACAGTTTGGCAATGAAACAGGCTGGGAAATGCTTGATGCTTCCCATCCCACCAGTTTTTCAGTTGTAAAGATGGGAGTAAAGTGTCATAAGAGGTAGGAGCTCTGAACACAATTGCTGGCCCATGTTAAGAGTTTCCTTCTTTCAAGACATTTCAACCTCGTTTCAACCCTGGAACATGTGATGAGCTCTGTGCCTCTCCATGCTTGAAAAAAGGCTGAAGTGTCCTATGAGGGGAAAATTTCTCAATTTGAAAAGGTGGCAAACCATTCCATCAGGACAATCATAGTTCAGCCCCCTAGACTGTCATCCCTGAAACCACAGCAGACATCTGGAGAGTTCCAAATCATCACTGGACATCCTTCCTGACAGCTATCAAAGAGAAAGAGGAAGGATCACCTGATGGCCTGACTCAGGGCTTACTTAATTCTGAGTGACCCTGATTTTGTGACAACTTAGTAAAAGTGAGAGTCTGCTCTGTCGTCTACTGCTCATAGCCACATCTCTTAACCAAAAGCAGGAGAAATGGAACCGACACATCCCAAACTGCAATAAATAACAATATCAACAGTCAGCTATAGTCTTTGGCTTTGTACAAAGCAGAGATTTTGGAGTCCTATACCCTATTGCTACAGGCTACAGAGACTCACTGGAAGAAATGGAGGGGAAAAACAGATAAAATGGGTGAATTTATTCTCACTCTTGGTGAATACTTTTTCTCTGGTGAAGTAATCCACAGATGCTGTGATAAGTTTCAAAATGTGATATCACTACTATGGCTGGGTGAACCTTAATGTTTGTAAATGTTGGATAAAAATGTTTGTAACTGCTGGGTAAGAATAAGAAACAAGAGAAATAGATTTTGTATCTTATTTTGAAACTGTGTTACTTTATATGATATATTATCTGAATGTACCTGAAATTCAGTATGGATGATCTATATCTTTCTGAATATTGCATACTTGTTAACTTGCTGTAGTTAGTAAACAATGTATTATAGAACACATTCAGACAAGTTAAAAAGACCATAGAGTGCCAGAGTTTGTACCTGTACTGTTTAATTTTGTTCCTGAGACCATATACATTTTGTTTATCCTAGGTTATTAGGAGCCTCAGGTGGCCTAGGGGATAAAAGCCTCGTGACTTGAAGGTTGGGTTGCTGACCTGAAAGCTGCCAGGTTCGAATCCCACCCGGGGAGAGCGCGGATGAGCTTCCACTTTCAGCTCCAGCTCCATGCGGGGACATGAGAGAAGCCTCCCACAAGGATGGTAAAACATCAAAACATCCAGGTGTCCCCTGGGCAACGTCCTTGCAGACGGCCAATTCTCTCACTCCAGAAGCAACTCCAGTTGCTCCTGACACGGAAAAAAAAAATCCTAGATTATTTTGAAAGCTTCTGGTACTGTGAGAAATTTTATATACTAGTTCTTCAGGTCAATTTATTTTAATCTGGTAGAAATGTGGAGTGAGCCAGTGATAAGAGCAGCGTGTTGGTTTACTGGTTGGGGGAAAAAAGCTGTCCCAGGCACTAACTCCCTGCAGGATCTTGCAGGTGAAATGTTTTAAAATAGACAATTAACCAGAGTAGCTCCAAAGGAAAAAGAAATCAGGTGAAATATAGGTAAATTTTGAAGCAAAAAACAATAATTTCTTCATTAGGTAAAGGTAAAGGTTTCCCCTGACGTTAAGTCCAGTCATGTCTGACTCTGGGGGTTGGTGCTCATCTCCATTTCTAAGCTGAAGAGCCGGCGTTGTCCGTAGACACCTCCAAGGTCATGTGGCCGGCATGACTGCATGGAGCACCGTTACCTTCCCACCTGAGCAGTACCTATTGATCTACTCACATTGGCATGTTTTCGAACTGCTAGGTTGGCATGAGCTGGAGCTAGCAGCGGCCACTCACGCTGCTCCCAAGGTTTGAACCTGGGACCTTTCGATCTCCAGCTCAGTGCTTTAATGCACTTCGCCACCGGGGCTCCATTTCTTCATTAAGAAGATAGAAAAAAAAACCAGTAGAAACATTGAATACAGAATATGCTGTTAGATAAGTTGTTTCTTAAAGGAAAAATAATTTTGCAACCTGATCTGTTCAATCTAAGGAGGCTACGGGTGGTGCACATGATTTTCCCCCCTCTGATGTGAGGAGCCTGAATAGATGATAAAAAGAACCATCAACTGAGGGCCCCTCCATGCAGCCATATATCTCAGAATATCAAGGCAGATAATCTACAATATCTGTTTTGAACTGGGTGATCTGAATCCACACTGCCATATACTGTAACTCAGTTCAAAGCAGATAATGTGGGATACTATACAGTGGTGTGGAAGGGGCCTTAGAAGGCAGTGGAAAGGGTTCTGGATTAAGAAGACTATGTGCAGAAGATTGCTTTCTCTGGCAACCTTTTGCTTCTCAAGAATCTTCTTCCTTTCTCTGTGGGCATACTTCTAATGGTAGATCCTTTTGATTCTGCTCTACTGAAGAATCTGCTTCTCTTAATTGGCTCCATTGCAGATTGCTTTGACCCATTGCTATATTTAACCCATTTCTAACTTGATGGCTGTAAGCCATAAAAGGGGCACCTCTGGGTGGGGGAAGACATTACCTTATCTTATGGGGAGTTTATAAAATGTCCCCAAGTGCTTAAAGTGATGGATTCAGAGCTTGTGTCTCATGTGCAAAAGATGGAAATATAACCTTTCATCCCATGCCATGAAAACAATAGAGTTGTACACATGGGACAAAGTCAATTAAGTATAGATATTTGGTTTCCTTACAACACCAACACTTTTTAAAGATCCCAGTAAGAACCTTTTTTTTTGTAGAAATAGATAGTTAAAATAATCAAGCAGTTGTCTTCATTCCTGCTTATAAATAACCTAGATCCTTACACTAAGATATACATCTGTTTATTTTCCTATTGAGATAGTGCTGTGATTTTCAACTGTTGAAAACTCAGGTGACCCCAAAGTAGATTAAGGAATGACCTCTGAATAGATACAAACTAGATCAAAGCACGAACTTTCCATCTTCTATACAAATACAGAGGACATCACTTTTATTTCACAGTTCCTGTTGATGTCACAGCAGGTAGCTCTTGGTGATGTCAAACACATTCCATCAGAGCATATCATTCAAGTGAAAATCTCTATGTCTAAGAACTGAAAAATAGTTATTTGGCAGATGATTAAATTCGCCAAGGTCTATTTTGAACAGAAACCTCCCAACTTTTCTCATCCCTGTTTTTGACACATTTACACATACTGTTTATAATAACAAATTAGACTTGTAAACCAAACAAAGAAAGTGCCTCATGCAAAAAAAAAGTTATTGTGCTCTTATTTTAAGTGGAAGTTTCTCAGCAGATTTTCTTTCTTTCCTTTTTAAAAGCAAGATTATGGAATCCCCATTGCGTACCTAACAAATAAATAATGAGACTAGACAACTGTGTTGTGATAACTATGCACAACTTTTATTAATTGTTGCCTATTTAAACATTCTTCAAACTGCAACAAACTCAAAATGGGCACTGATGTTGTGAATGAGTCTTCTGAGGCTGTGAGTGATAATGGAGGGATCAGGAGAGGAAGGAAGAACCCTCGCGAGGAGGGCTCACTGGAAGATTTATACAAGAAGAGAATCAGGGAGATTGATGAGGAGTCTTCCGAGGAAGATTCATGTGGGGACTTGGGAGGGGATCTTGAGCTAGAAATGGATGCTGAGGAACCAGTGGTGACAGAGGAAGTTGGCATAGATTGGGCACGGGCTCCAGAGGATCTTCGGGAGGAATCTGGGTCCATGGATGCTGTAAATTATGGAGGCTTGGGTATCTTCAGAAGCAGATCCCACATGGTCTGCCTGGAGGAATGAGGGTAGTTCCACAGGTGTGGATAGAGTTGGGTGTGGGTAGGATGATCTTGATTCTGATGAGGAGTTTGGGACACCTGATCCTAGGGTGTTAGAGGTTTGGACGCCCCAGGAAACCTAAATAAATTGGGGATGTTGGGTCACTATGCTTTGTGTGTGGCAAGATGTTGCTGTACGCGATTCTGAAGACTGGCTTGGGACTTTGCAACAGATGTAAGTTTGATTCAGGTTACTCTTCAACAGAGGGCTGGAATTGTGTGGGTTTCCCTGGACTGCACTGTTATTACTATTTTGCATTATTTATTTATTTACAGCATTTATATTCCGCCCTTCTCACCCTGAAGGGGACTCAGGGTGGATCACATTGCACACATAAAGGCAAACATTCAATGCCATGACATAGAACAGAGACAGAGACAAAACGCAGGCACCGGGCTGGCCTCGAACTCATGATCTCTTGGTCAGAGTGATTTGTTGATTTGTTGCAGCTGGCTTGCTTTCCAGCCTGCGCCACAGCCACATTAGCTGCTGTTCGCCTCCGTTGTCTTGGCTCTTTCTGCCATTCCATGATGTAGACCTTCTTGTGATGGCTTCACCCTTTGGACCTTGGACTGGAACTCAACTCGGCTTATCTCTTCGCTCCCAAACTCGGCTTGGCATCGTTCCTGTCTCTGTGGCTGTCTACTGTTGCTGACTACTGGCTTTGTTCCCGACCCTGACACGTTCTCCTTATCTCGACTTCGGACCAGCTTGACTACGTTACAGTGCTCTGCTCCTTTAACTCCTGGCTCAGCGTTTGTCTCTGCAACAGTTTGCCACTAACTCTTCAGCGTCTTCCAGTTTCGCTTATTTTTGCCGCTCATAGCAAAGAGCTTTTTAGCCCGGTTTGGGTTTTTGTCTCAGTTTGGAATCGCTGTTGTTCTTCTGAGTTTTGGGAAAGTTTTTGGGGCTTCATAACTGTTTGCCTTTGTTTGTTTTGCCATTTTAAGCCCGTTTTGAGCTTTTGGGCTGAGTTCAAGTACTCTATGTTAAATCTGGATTATATCTCTGGTTAATCCGGATTATATGCCAATTAATGCTTTTGGCGTTTTTACTGCTTTGACTGCTTAATAACACTGGAGATTAAGTGTTTCAAGTCTGTTAATTTACTGAACTGTTTTTGGACTATTACCTTAATAAACTATATTTTGGCTCTCAGTTGGCGTCTGACCTTTGGCAATTGAACTTGGTGTTGGATAAGTTGCCACCTTAGACCAACTCCTCAGCTAACTTGAGTGTGACACCTGAGTTCCCGGAGCATAACTCCACTTGAGTTGTTTCCAAGGCAACCACTTAGGAAAGCTGCATAGAGTCTTCCAACTGAAAGTCCCAAGACTTCAGTGGGATTAGAATTCCCCTGCAGTTTAAAGGTCATTTCTTTTTTTTCCCCTACCTTGGTTGACCGAACACACATGTGGGGGTTTCCATTCCTGGCTATCACAAAAATGGTCGCCTTATGTCCACACTGAGATGTTAAATTCCATCCCTGTTTCCCACAAGACAGCCTGTTTATGGATCCAACTGATGGCAATTACCCAGAAACATAACAGTGTAGAGTTGGCAAAAAAAAAAAACCTCTTAAAGGGGGAAAAATCCTTACTGGCCTCGAAGTGATCCCTTGTTATACCGTTATAGGTAGGAAGGGTGGGCCAATGTTCAGGCTCCAATCCTGGAGCTAAAATGAGTGACCCCTCCCCCCCCCAAAAAATACTGTGTTCTGTCCCTGAAAATAGTCCTGGCAGGGACAATTTTGTTTTAAAGGGGCCTCAAATCCTTGAGGATAGCAAATAGCACTCCCCTTTCAAGATGGCCAAAAGGGGGAACTTAATTTCTAAAGAAATTATATTAATTGGCTACTATTATTTCAACAATCAAATAGTTTAGGGAGGGGTGCATGCCATTTGTTTTTGTAGTAGCCACTCATCTCTTCCCTGGGAATATGCTGTTTTGTATACGATACAAAAATTATTTATTTTTGTGCATATGTCTTCAAGTCACTTATTTAAGTATGGCAATCTCATGAGTTTCATAAGGTGTTTCTTCCTATGAAAAATGGTCTACAGGTGTTTTATTTCTGGGTCCCCCTGGGGGAGAAGAGCGGTATATAAATTAAATAAATAAATAAATAAATAAATGGTCTCCCATCTAATATTAATCACAGTTGATCCTGGTAAGATTCCAAGATGGAGGTCAGAGCACTAGAGTTGTAAATTCACCTTCCATAGCACTTGATAAAGGAAAGATTATGGGTTTTTTCTGTACCAGCTAAAAAACCTCATCTATCCCCAATATTCCTTGTAAAATATCTGGTCAAATTTAGTGGTATTGTGTGGTTGCCACAAACTATGTTGAATTGGTTGAGAACCTATGACATACTTGAATTGGTTGAGAACCTATGACATGGCCCGAGCTGTGGTGCAGGCTGGAGAGCAAGCCAGCTGCAACCAGCTGCAATGAATCACTCTGACCAGGAGGTCATGAGTACGAGGCCCGCTCGGAGCCTATGTTTGTCTTGACTTTGTTCTATGTTAAAAGGCATTGAATGTTTGCCTATATGTGTAATGTGATCCGCCCTGAGTCCCCTTCGAAGTGAGAAGGGCGGAATATAAATGCTGTAAATAAATAAATAAATAATACTCATTGAAAAACGATAGCAAAATGTGCTGCAGGATTTCCCACAAAAACAAGGTTTTTGTCATTTTTTAAAAATGACAGAACCAATTAGGAATGGCATCTCTAATCCAGGAACAGAAATCATGTAACATAGTGTTATTAAAGTGGGAAAAATGAGAAACATACTTTATTTGGATTCTGTACATTTAATCCTCATATGCATCTATGAGAATTTTTACAAAACCTATAAGATGATTTTTTATGATGATGATTTTTTAAATTTTTTAACCACCCCTCCTTGAGGCTCAAGGCTAGGCATGGGCAAACAAAGGCCCACAGACTGCATGTGCCCTCTTAGTCTCTTTTCTTTGGCCCTGAATCCAGCCGTAAGTCATACTCTCCTTTCAGCAGGATGTAGTGGTCTGCCCAGTTACACTTAGTAAGAGGACACAGCAGGCCACCACATCCTTCTGCTGAAAGGAGGGTCCTGCGGGCACATCCAGCTGCTCAGGGCTTTCATGAAAGCCCTGGACAGCCATGGCCAAGCTCCCCCCACCCGTGTCAACTACTGTCAGCCTCCTCCTCCTGCGCCAACCACCACTATCCAACCAATACCGCCTCCTGGCCCAGCCTGCAATGCTGCCCAATATCATAAGGTTTGCCCATGCCTGCAGTGCTGTACAACACAGTTAAATACATAGATAAAACATGAGATAATTAAAACACATATGTTTCAAGAAACAGACATAAGATTAAAACACATTAAAATTGAAATATATGTATGCATGCACGCATCTGTGAGGATCTTTATGGGGGGAAAAGTTTCAATTATTTATCTGAAACAAAAAAAAAGAATCCAGTTCTTCAAACAGAATCAAATTAAGGATTCTATTTCTAGTACTTAGCATCTAGTACAGTTCATTGTGTGTGTGTGTGTGTGTATGCAATATCAAAAATATATCTGCAAATTTATTCTACATCCACTTTACTAAAAATGTCTTAAGAAGGTGTTTCAACACTTCGTCTTTTGGCAATTTGTTGTGTTAACCAGCTGTTCCTCTCAGTAGGAAGCTTATCTTGCTATAGTTATTAATAAAAACGAAATATGCCTGCATTTTTCATACTGCCAGATGCATCTCAATTTTGTGGAATCTTTTGACAAATATTAAAGATGATTATAAAAACAAATATCATCCTCTAAACACAACTAGATAATTTCACCTTTCTCAGCTACTTAACATTACTAAAAACTCTAGTTTGTCAACATGTTTATCAGATAAGCTTTAATTGACAGGGAAGAAATTGCATTTTAGCATTAGTAATTTTATATATATATATATATATATATATATATATATATTCCAAAACAACATCAACAGCAAATATTACTAACCTAATCAAAATTAATCTTTTTTGAAATTAATTTTTAAAATCTATTTTAAAAACAACAAATTTACTTTTGCCTGAATCCTATTGTTATTTGTAATTAAAGTAACCTCTTTGATTCCATGGTAATTTGATAAGTCAAAATAAATTCACACGTGGAGACTTCCGGTGTGTGGAATATGGCGGGGAGTCGGGTCCTTCGAGCTCTTCGGTAAGGACCAGCCTAAGAACAGCGGTTGGGTAGAGCTTTGGCTCCCTCTCCTTTGTGGATTGATACAAGGAGACAGCGTATCCCACGGCACCCCCCGAAGGTCTACAGTGGGGTTCCCCCCTCAAGGGAGATCCTCCAGTAAGACCCGGGACTAGGGAGCCACAGGGAAAGGCGAACCGCGATTAGGCGAGCCGGCTTGCACCTTGTGAAGGGCGGCGCGGTACTCTCCCCAGCCTCACACACATCAAAACTTAAGAATTGGAGAAGAGAGAAAGAGAGACTAGAGGAAGAAGGAACTGCACTGACGGGTAAGAAACATCGTTTGACTATACTACATTACATTATTTGGAAATAAAACTAATGAGACTAAATCTGGAGCATTGAGGAAGAAAGAGAAAATAAGAAATAAGAAAATAGGAGTGGCGGGAATGCCGGAGGCTCGTTGGGGATAGAGGAGCAAGAGAAAAAGAAGAAAGAGGTCTAACAACTCAATTAAAGAGAATCCTGGACTTGGGAAAGAAACATTTTAATAATAACAGGACAATAAAGAATAAGTACCCGAGTTGAGAAAGAGTTGGCTGGGCGGTTTAAAGCCTAACTTAAAAGTTTGGAGCAACTAACGGTTGAAGGTATCTAAATTATTAAATTATTTGTAAAGACACTAAAAACCGGAGGATCAATAACTTTATAAAACAGACAAAATATACAAAATATACAAAGGGAAAGAGAACGAAAATGGCGACGACAACCCACTGACCTTGGAAACGCTGTTCCTGGAAAGATAAGATAAGGAGAGACTCGGAGGGAGGGTTTGTCGAACGGCGGCTTGGAAAGTGGAGAAAAGACAAAGAGACGAGAGAGGGAGGAGTACTGTTACACCCCGCGAGAGGAGGAGAAGAGCGAGAGGACTGGAGGAAAACGGAAACAGAAAGGAAAGATAGGAAGGCAACCCCCCGGAGGAAGGATTGTGTGGTCAGAAACAAACAACAATAAAGACAATAACATTACAACTAAACAGAGCAAAGAATCAGGAAGTTTGTTGAAGTGAGGGAAAGGAAGAGCAGCAAAGGAAAGACTAACAAACTCCCAGAGAGGGGAGAGGGGGCTGTGATAAAGAACGGAGGAGGCAAAGCCAGGGCTGCGAGAAGGTGCAGAGGTCGTTGCATCTGTCATCCCCAGGGAATCAGACTAGAGAGGGGAGAGGCAGTAAAACATTTATCTTAAGGAGATAATTCTGGAAAGCAATTTATTGGAGAAGTTAAATAAAGTTCAAATAAAGTTTCAAATAAAGTTCAAATAAAGTTTCAAATAAAGAGATCCAGACTCCTGAATCTACTGAGAAGGCAAATTAAATCAAAGAGAAAATGGCATATAAATTAAGAGACAGAGACAATAAAGAACCTAAGTTACAGCAAAAAAGGTCATCCATTTCGGAGGAGCCTAGCATAAGAGACATGACGGATTCAATTCTGAAAGAACTGCAGAGAATGCAAGAGAAGCAGGACGCCTATCAAAAGTTAGCACAAGAACAAATGTTAGATTTTAAGAAGGAAATCAAAGAAGAGTTAAGAACAATGAAGCAGGAAATAGGGACAATAAATCAAGAATTAAAAGATTTAAAACAAGAGAAGGCTGAAATCAGAAACTCACAGGACAAATTACGTAAGGAAGTACAACAGTTGGATTCGGAGACGGGCAAAATCAAATCAAGACAAGAACAGTTTGAGGCAAAAGAGCTAGAATACCAACTAAGATTTCGCAACGTTTGGGAGGAGGGGAAGGAAAATATAAGAAGAATCATAATTGAAATCATAGCAAACATCCTAAATTGTTCAACGGACGAAGCGGAAGATAGAACGGATAGAATCTATAGAATAAATACAAATTATGCAAAAAAGAACAAGACACCAAGAGACGTAATAGTGAACTTCACAAAAAAGATATACAGGGATGAAATTTTAAAAATAAATAACATGAAATTAATATCCTTCAAAGGAGAGAAAATAGTGATTTTGAAAGAATATCCGACGGAGACCCTCAACAGAAGAAGAAAATATCAATTCCTAGCAGATGAATTAAAAAAGCATAAAATAAGATTCAGATGGGAAAAGACAGAGGGGTTAATGACCACATATAAGGGAGAGAAATATTGGATTACATCAGAGGCGAAAGCAAAAAACTTTTATAAAAAATTGAAGAAAGAATTAGAAGAGGAAGAGAAATCGGAGGAAGAGGAATACTCAAAAAACTTTAGACCTTGTACAGAGATATTTAAAAAGAAGACAGACGACCAATACTTCCCAGAACACCGCACTAATGTAAAGAAAGACCAAACTACTCAGGAGGAGGAGGAGGAGGAAGGCAGGACAGAAGAAGAGGATTTAGAGGAGGAGGATAACCATATAACACTCTCTGAAAAGGAAGAAGAGACAATGGAAGGTGGAAAAAGAGAAGAAATACTATGAGAAGACACCTGAAGATTTATTGTTGTAATGTGAATGGACTAAACTCCCCCCCAAAAAGAAATAAAATTTATAACCCCCTTAAAAAATCAGATTATGACATAATATCTTTCCAGGAGACACATATAAGGCGGGACCAAGCAGAACTTCTATCGCAACCAAAATTAGGTAAGGAATTTTATTCTTCAGACATACAAAAAAAAAGAGGAGTAGTAACTTATGTTAGCCCCAAATTAGAAGCTCAACAATCTTTTAAAGATACGGAGGGTAGAATACTGGGAATTATTATTAACACTGAAAATTTAAGAATATTAGTGATAAATATTTACGCTCCAAATGAGCCTAAATCCAAATTTGTGAAAAAACTGAAGGAATTAATACAAGATAAGGAATTTGACAAGATAATTTTAATGGGAGATTTCAATGGGGTGATGAACTGTGAAATTGATAGAAATCCGGGGAGAAACAGCAGGGACAAGAAATTTAAAGGACTCTTATCAAAGGACTTCAGAAATTTTAAAGAAGAGTACGATTTAGATGATGTGTGGAGGACACACCATGGTGAGGAAAAAGATTATACCTTCTACTCAGCAAAAAATAAAAGCTGGTCCCGCATAGATATGGTATGGACCTCCAAATCCCTTTCCCCCCTAGTTCAAAATATTAAGATACTACCAAGGACAGATACAGATCATAACCCCATAGAGGTAATATTAAATAAGAAGGAAAAACACTGGAGATGGAAATTGGACAGTAACCTTCTGAAAAGGAAAGAAGATATAGAAAAAAATAGGGCTCTTCTGGAAGAATTTTTTAAAATAAATGATAACCAAGAAACACCCCTCCACATGGTATGGGATGCCAGCAAGGCTACTATGAGAGGCTACCTAATAGAACAGGGAATTTGGAAAAAAAGAGAAAAACAAAAACAAATTAAAATAATAATGGAAGAAATAGCAAAAATTGAAAAAGAACTTAAAAGGAAACCTAGGGACTCAAACTTGTTGCTAAGATTAGAGATGACACAAAAAAAGAGAGAATACTTTGAATTAGAAGAGAGAGCCAAGCAAATGAACTACATTAAACAGACCCATTTTGAATCGGCAAACAAACCAGGTAGATGGCTATCTAGGAAATTAAGGAAAAGGAAAGAAGCAACATACATAAAAAGAATAAAAACAGGGGGAAAATACCATTATCTGGAGGAAGATATCTTAAAACAATTTGCACAATACTATAAACTATTATATGGGAAAGACCCGATAGAAAAAGAAAAGATAACCGGTTATCTAGGGAAGTTAAAATTACAAAAAATCACAGAAAAGGAGAGAGAAGATCTCAATAAAGAAATTTCTAAAAAAGAAATTCAAGCAGCAATTAGGAAACTAGACAGCTCAAAATCGCCAGGCCCAGATGGCCTGACGGCAATTTACTATAAGGTATTCGAGGGAGAGTTAACACCATATCTGCTCAAAATAATGAATGAAATAAGAGAAAAAGGAAAGATGCCAAACTCATGGAAGGAGGCCCTGATCACCGTAATACATAAGGAAAACTCTGACCCAGAAGATATAAAAAATTATAGACCTATATCGTTATTGAATGTAGATTACAAAATTTTTTCCAATATAATTGCAGAAAGATTAAAAATATTTTTAAAAAAATGGATAAAGGAAGAGCAATCCGGCTTCCTACCAAATAGAAACATCAAAGATAATATAAGACTAGTAGTAGATTTATTAGAATATTATGAATCTCAAAATCAACAGGAGATATTACTCCTGGCCGTGGACGCCGAGAAGGCTTTCGACAGGGTAAACTGGGACTATTTTAAATTGTTAATACAAGAACTCGATATGGGCTATCACCTTCAAAACTCAATTGAGGCCATATATCAGAGACAAAAAGCAAAAATCATGGTAAACGGGAAGGTAACAGAAGAGTTGGAAATTGGAAAGGGAACACGGCAGGGGTGTCCCCTGTCGCCCCTAATCTTTATAATGACCCTAGAGACCCTATTAATTAATATAAGATCGAATGAGGAACTACAAGGAACAACCATCCAAGGAGTACAATATAAGATACAAGCATATGCAGACGACATTATTTGTTTTATAGGAGACCCAGCAAAGAAGGGAGAAAAATGGATTTCGATTATCAAAGAATATGGAGAAGTCGCAGGCTTAATGATTAACATGAATAAAACAAAGGCCCTGGCAAAAAATATTAATAAGGCAAAACAGAAGTTGATATCAGAAAAATTAGGCATTGAAATAACACCCAAAATTAAATACCTGGGAATATACATCTCTTCAAAAAACTCCCAATTATTAAAAAACAATTACGAAAAAACCTGGAAAAATATAAAAATGGATTTAGAAAATTGGAATAACTTAAAAATCTCCCTAATGGGTAGAATCTCAGCGGTAAAAATGAGTATCCTACCGAAAATGTTATTTCTATTCCAATGTCTGCCTATATTAAGAAGCCAGAAAATTTTTACAACATGGAATAAAGATTTGAGTAGATTTATTTGGCAGGGTAAAAAACCCCGAATAAAAAGGATTAATTTAATTGACGATAAAAGAAGAGGCGGCTTCGCAATGCCTGATTTGAAGACTTATTACGAAGCTTGCAACCTAATTTGGATAAAGGATTGGATACAACTGGAAAATAAAAGAATTCTGACAGTAGAGGGTTTTGATTTAAGAGTAGGCTGGCATTCATATTTATGGTATGACAAAATTAAAATAGAAAAAAACTTTGGCAATCATTTTATTAGATCGACACTTATAAAAACGTGGGATAAATATAAATTAAGAATGTACAATAAAACCCCGATATGGATTTCACCCATAGAGGCAGTCCAGAGAAGACTCCTAGGTTGGTCACAATGGCCTAATTACGAAACATTAATAAAATTACATGGATCGGAGCTTAGATTAAAATCCCAGGAGGAATTGAAAGCAGAAAATTTAAATATAACATGGTTACAATATGGCCAACTGAAGGAATATTATAAAAAAGACAAAGTGAAAGGATTTATGGGGAAAAATAATCTATGGGATAGAATTTTATTTACAACAGGCCGCCTAATTTCAAAAATTTATAGGATATTACTGGAATGGAATACAGAGATAGAACAGGTAAAAAACAATATGAGTAAATGGGCCAAAGATATAGGAAGACCCATTCAAATGGAGGAGTGGGAAGCGTGCTGGGGAAGGAAACTAAAATATACCTACGCATATCAATTAAAAGAGAACTGGATGAAGATGTTCTACCGATGGTACCTCACCCCTAAAAAATTAGGAATAATTAACAAAACTAAGAATGGTAAGTGCTGGAAATGTGGAGTAAAAGAAGGAACATTCATCCATACATGGTGGGAATGCAAAAAAGCGAGAGAATACTGGTCTAAAATACATGAAATTATACAAAAAATGATGAATACTAAAATTAGGAAAACTCCAGAACTCTACCTATTAGGAATATTCAATGAACCCCGAAACCCAAATGAGGAAAAATTAATGATATACTTAACCACCTCGGCTAGATTAACATACGCTAGATATTGGCGACAAGAAACAATCCCTAAGAATGAGGAATGGTTAATCAAAGTGGTGGAAATAAAAAATATGGATAGATTGACTTACTTAATGGCAAGGAATCAGGGCAGATCAAGGAAAGAAACGGACTGGCGAGGAATAGAAAAATATCTAGAGGCCAATCTGACTACAAAAAAGAGCTCTAAACAAACGAATAATTAAAAGATTATATAAGAACTAAATAAGTACATATTTATATATACATAGGTAAATATACAAGGAATTAAAATGAATAAATAAGGGTACAAATAAACAAAAGAAATGGATATAGATTAAAGATTTACCAAAAAGAGATAGGAATTATTAGATTTGAAAATAAACTAGGAACTCGGCACCCCACCCAGTGAGGTGGAAACCAAAGCACCAACAGCAAAGAAGCAAGTGAAGAGAAGATGGATGAGTTTTCAAAAGGAGAAAAGAAGCTTTACCGTCGGGAGCAGTGGAAGTCGACTCCCCCCCCCTCACTCCCTATCCCCCCCCATTCCCCCCCCCCAACTGTGTGTATTTATTCGTTTTTTTTTTTTTTACTACCACTATTTATTAAACTCACGTTTTTTTTTTTTGTTTTTTTTTCTTTTGTTTTTTTTTTTTTCTTTTTCCCTCTATGTATATGGTGTTTTCTTTCCTTTCATGTACATGTGCAAAACTCAATAAAAATATTTTTAAAACAAAATAAATTCACACGTTTATACAGCTTGAATTTTTCAACAGCTTGAAAATGTGGATTCCTAAATTTTTAAGTTCTCCTGGTTATATGTATCTTTATGCCCTCTGCATAACAAGTGCTGAGAACTATGTTGCCGAGCCATGGCACCCTCCTCCTCAAAAGTTCATGGACAATGAAGAGACTTCAAAAATAAATGTTTTTTTCTTTAGTTTTTAAACATTTTAAGAGAGCAATCTTGAAATGTTCATATAAATGATTGCAAGAAGATTTATTTTGGGCAGGATTTGGAAGAATTCACAAATTCCTATGTGTTAAATACAGGGGAACAAACATTCATATGAAGTAACATCAACTGGGTATCTGGCTGATATTTTATCAATACTCATCAGTATATATGGATGCTGTAGTGAGCATTAATAAAACTCAAAAGTAGTCATGTGCTAACATCTTCACATTTGTCATACAGAGACTGTAAAGTAGGGGAATCTCAAGACATTTTACTACCTATGATGAAGGACATAGCCACATGCCATACAAGCATACTTAAATTGTAATTCAGAGAAGCACTGGAATTTCATCTGCCATTGACCCTGAGTACACAATGAAAACAATCTGGAGTTCCACTAGCTCTGGCATGTAAAAGAAGGAAATGACTGAGGCATCTTCAACACTGCCTTATATTCCAGGATCTGATTCCAGATTATCTTCTTATCCCAGATTATATGGCAGTGGAGACTGATATAATCCAGTTCAAAGCAGATAATCTGGGATCAGATCCTGGGATATAGGGCAGTGTAAATCCAGCCTAAGTTCTCAAGATGACCAGAGTGAAGAATCAATGCTTTCTCCAAAACTTGCTACATGAAGCAAATATTCTACTCTACATGATAAGGCTTGTTTTCACTGGGAGATACGAAAAAACTGAAGTATTCGAATATTGGAGTTTTCTATGCATGTAGATAATGAAGGAAAACTGCAGCTGCTGAATCTTTGGGTAGTGAGAAACAAAAACAAAAAAAGGAAAAAATGATACTTAAGGACTTGAAGCCAAAGTACAATTACAAATGAAGCCCTTCCTTTGGACAGTGAGAGGTGAAATGTTGCAATAGGGATTAGCATCACAGCTCAGCAAACCATTGAAAATATGTAAAGGGTTGAACCCAAAGCTTAGTTCTAATTCCAGATCAGGTAGTAATAGATACTTGACATAATTCCCCATATTATGCAGATTTCAAGTTTCTGATCCTGGATAATGACATATCTAACAATATTAACATGAACATGAAAACTCAGTGGTTCAGGTTTGCATTGTTCAAATACTGTATCTCAGACTGAGGAGCCATCTACACTGACCACTTATATGCAGATCAGCCCCCCAGTGGCCAAATGACACATGGGGCTCATCTGAGGTAACACAGGATAAGACCACTTTGAAGCAGCCTTATCTAGGAGCCCTTCCACACAGCCATATAATCCAAAATATCAAGGCAAAAAATATCACAATATCTGCTTTCAACCAGACTATCTGGGTACACAATGCCTTATATCCCTGTTCAAAGCAGAATATGTGTTAAATTATTCAGCTGTGTCAAAGGAGTCTAAGTTGGGGGAAAGAATAAATTCAGTCACATAATTGGAGCATGCTCCTGATTTAGGTACTGGGGAACATTTGGACCGATACCCAAATAGTACTGGTCACAAATGTATCCATTGTCATGCCACATATTCCAGGCTTAGGCAGACTAGGAACATGGATTGGAAGTCCCCTTCTCCAAGCCCCCATGTTGCTGTAGTCTCCAGCTTCAACACTAGCTCTACCTGTTCCCTGTTGCATGCTGTGACATTGGCTGGGGCAACCATACCTCGAAAAGCCTGACTTGGATGTGGTGGTCCACGCTTGAGTTACATCCAAAATGGACAACTGTAATGCACTCTAAGTGGGACTGCCTTTGAAGACGACTCAGAAACTGCGGTTAGTGCAAAACTTGGCAGCCAGATTACTAACTAGGGAGAGCTTTAGGGAGCATACCACACCCTTTCTTAAGCAGCTCCACTGGCCTCTGACAAGTTTCTGGGCCCAATTCAAAGTGCAGGTGATTACCTATCAAGTCCTATATGTTTTGGGTCCAACCTATCTTTGAGACCAAATCCCCTTCTATGAACTGGGGCAGGCATTGAGATCTGCTGGGGAGGCCCTTCTCTTGGTCCCACCACCATCTCAATACAGTTGATGGGTACTAGAGAGAAGGCCTTCTCGGTAGTGGCTCCCTGGCTCTGGACTACCCTATCAAAGAAATTAGACTAGCCCCTACCCTTCAAGTCTTTTGGGTGAGTTTAAAAACATGGTTTTTCAGACAGGCCTTTGAGCCTGTGTAATCTGGCCAGCCCGATGACCCACTGATTGCTCTACTCTGCAATTTGTTATTTCAGATAGCCAGCTTATTCGCAGGTTCTACTACATTTTAGGAAATTTTATAATTTTTACAATTTTTTACTGGGATTTTACATGTATTGTTTTTAAACTTACGTAATATATTTATACTGTGTACTGTGTACTGTGGTTTATATGTGGCACTATAGTGCTTCTGTGATCCGCCTTTAGTCCCACCGCTCAGAGAGATGGTGCTGGGGTACAAATTAAAATTGATTATTTTATTATTCACAGGGAGTGTTGGGAAAGGAGAGAGAAGAAGAAGAGTGTCCCTCCTCTCGCCCTCCTCCAGTGTCCTGTTACCCCATCTGACAACACATCATGCAACAGACAAAAGATAGGATTTATGTCGGTCAGAGATCACCACAACATGGAGGATGAGTAGATAATTAAGGTAGCTACCCAGTGGTGCCAAGCCATGAACAACTCCACCTTGGCTAAGGGAGTACCCCTGGAAATCATAACATCCAGCATTGATAGATCTTCCTAGGCCTACTGAAACAGTGTGATTTGTACAACACTTGGGGACATGAGAAGAGCCTCCAAGCAGGATGGTAACACATCCGGGCATCCCCTGAGCAATATCTCTGTAGACGGGCAATTTTCCCACACCAGAAGAAACCTGCAGTATGTTCGCTTCTGACACGATTAAAAAAATACACCAGTTGCAAGCAAATAATTCTAAAAATGAAATGCAAAGATACAGAATGGGTGATACCTGGCTCAACAGCAGTACATGTGAAAAAGATCCTGGAATCCTCGTGGACGACAAGTTAAACATGAGCCAAGAATGGCATCTAAAAAAGCCAATGGGATTCTGGCCTGCATCAATAGGGGAATAGCGTCTAGATCCAGGGAAGTCATGCTACCCCTCTATTCTGCCTTGGTCAGACCACACCTGGAATACTGTGTCCAATTTTGGGCACCGCAGTTGAAGGGAGATGTTGACAAGCTGGAAAGCATCCAGAGGAGGGAGACTAAAATGATCAAGGGTCTGGAGAACAAGCCCTATGTGGAACAGATTAAAGAGCTGGGCATGTTTAGCCTGTAGAAGAGAATGCCGAGAGGAGACATGATAACCATGTACAAATATGTGAGGGGAAGTCATAGGGAGGAGGGAGCAAGCTTGTTTGCTGCTGCCCTGCAGACTAGGATGCGGAACAATGGCTTCAAACTACAGGAAAGGAGATTCCACCTGAACATCAGGAAGAACATTTCTCACTGTGAGAGCTGTTTGGCAGTGGAACTCTCTGCCCTGGACTGTGGTGGAGGCTCCTTCTTTGGAGGCTTTTAAGCAGAGGCTGGATGGTCATCTGTTGGGGGTGTTTTGAATGAGATTTTCCTGCTTCTTGCAGGGGTTGGACTGGATGGCCCATGAGGTCTCTTCCAACTCTACAATTCTATGATTCTATGATTTGGCCAGATACCAGCAAGCTTGCTGTATAGTGCACTATCACTTTCAGTGAAACATAAGAGCAGATATAGGTGGGTGAGAGATTTGATGTGAGAGGTAGAAGAATAATAAAAAGCTATGTATAGGAAAAATACTTCATAGTTTGATTATCTGAAAGTCCCTTTTTCACTCACAAAAGATCTAAATCTAATCTGTGGATAAGTAAGCTGATTAAGAGGAAATCATCTCATAAGAAGTGTCTGGCACAATTGCTTTCCTGGAAAATATGGGAAAGACAAAAGCAATATATGGTCATATCTTTTAAAAGTAAATAGGCATAAATGGGGTAAATCAAACTAGTGACAAGTTTGGCTTGTGTATTAGAAATCAAGCTCTTGGCATCCAGTTTATCATAATCTGATCTGAAACTGGATATATATACTTCAACAATGTCTTCCAGTTTCATTAAATTTTTGCTAATTTAATTGGGGTGGTGGTATTTTTTTTTGACAGGAATGCTGTTTTCTCATCCATTGTAAGATGCCTTGACAACAACGAGAAATGGATATGAATGATTTACCACACTTACTTACCGAACAAGTAATCAAGCAAAGATTACAGCCATATAGGGAGATGGAATTTAAATCATCCTTACACACAAGAATGAAGAATTTAAAAGTTTTATTCTCTCTTGGCCAGATTAAAGGTTTTTATTATGTTTTTAAATTATTTTTGCATTTTAATTTTTTTTAGGGGAGAATATACTCATAAATACACATATAGATAACATGCAAAAACATTCCCCCTCTCTCACACATATTTTGTTATATGAACATGGTTCTCAGCTCTTACTGACACAAAGAGAATCAAGTTACATTTTGGGACAAAAATTATGGATGGTTGGATAGATTAAGGAAGCAGTATAATTAATAAGATTTGGTTGAAGAATGTGTTAAATGATATGTTGTTTTATATTTTGTTATATTGTATTGTCCTGGGCATGGCCCCATGTAAGCCGCCCCGAGTCCCCGTTGGGGAGATGGTGGCGGGGTATAAATAAAGTTTTTTTTATTATTATTATTATTAAAATGTGGTACTGATAGTACTAGTGTAGTACTCTGTGAGGATAAGGGTAGAAGCAGCAAGAATTTTATTTATTTATTTATTTATTTACATACAGTATTTATACTCTGCCCTTCTCACCCCAAAGGGGACTCAGAACAGATCACAATGCACATACAATGGCAAACATTCAATGCCATTGGACAAACGACATATATAGACAACCATATATAGACAGAGACACAGAGGCAATTTAACACTCCAGCTTTTTGGCTCCATGAGGTTATGCTCGATCCGGCCACAGGGGGAGCAGCTGCTTCATCATCCTCTGCGACACCGAGTCCTTGATGGAACTTCCTCATTTTTCTCATACTGCTGGAGATTTTATAGTGTTGTAAATTAGCATAAGCAGTACCTAAATTCCTACTTGACAGTTACAACTGTCTTTCGGCTGTATAGGTCAACAGCAAGATGGACTATTTATGGTCAGGAGTTTACCCTGACCCGGCTGGCTTCAAACTCAATCGTGATTTATTGCAGCTGGCTACTAACCAGCTGCACCACAACCCAGTTCTTCTACACTGCAATATAATCCAGATTATTAAATCAGATAATCCATATCATTTGCTTTGAAATTGATTATATGAGTCTACGCTGCCTTATAATCCAGTTCAAAACAGATAATCTGGAGTTTTTATGGCAGTGTAGAAAGGTCCTAAAGGAGGAAATTTAGATTATAGATTGAGACAAGAGAATCAAATTAACATTGAGTGGAAGAAGTAGATGCTGAAGAGAAAAAGAGCAAAACACTAAACTAAGATTTAGCAAATTTTCCATTTGATGGGCATGTTGCTAGCACAAAATAATTTGGGATGGAGGAATAGAGGTTCTTCCAGATTATGTACCAATACCATGAGGCATTGAAAATCACTCATACAACAAAATGTGGAGGGCGATAGATTTCTTGGTACTTTTTTGGCATTTCAGTAAATTAAAGATCTATGCATTACAAGAAATTTCTCAAATTCTAACCACAAAGTGCACATTTCATAGTAGTCTTGAAATGGCCTTGAGAAACGGTTGATATTTCTTTTTGTGACATAACAAAAAATGAACAGAAGAAAGGACCATATTTCCGCAGAAGATCATATGCTATGTATGCAGAAAATAACTTTCATTCTCTGATTTCTCCAGGTATGGTTATGAAAGAGTAAGCACAAACAGTACTAAATTAGCTGGATTAATGGTTTAGTGTAATTTAGTGTATAGCAAGTTCTTATGTTTCTTAACTATTGTTTTCTCTTCTCTGCATCAGACAATAGATATAAATGAAGCTCAGGCAATAATTACAAAAGCAATTGTTCCATCTATTATCTTGAACGTTATTTATCTTATCATTCACAATCTCTGTGACAGCAATCTCAGATCAGACTCTCTCTGACAGTCTAAAACAGTCTAAGATTCACCTGAACTGAATATGAAATTGGCCTAATAATAGATATTGCTATTTTAGATTCACCTCATTGCACAAGAAAATTGCAGTTGCATCCTCCAAACACATAAAGGCAAAACCATGAAACCACCAAGCCCCTTCTCTCAGTTTTTCTAGCTTACATGAACATCTAGTTCAGTTGCAAATAAATGCACCTAAGTACAGCTCTCTTCTGGTTGCTAGCAATGAAAGAAATGCACAGGATATTATTCTTATGATACTCAGAGGTTTCCTATTTTTTTGGGGGGGGGGGGGTCTCTTGTATATATTTGCAATTGATTAGGCTTCCTCATACTTCAAAAATATTCAAAGTAGAAAGATGGCTTAAAATAATGGCTAAGTGCAAGACCTCTATTGGCTTTTCTTTGCTCTCAGTTGCAGCCTTCTGTACCTGCTTTACAGAAAAACAAAACAAAATGGAAACTCAGAGAAATTATGGCATGTGTATAGGATAGAATATCTGTTTGCCTTGAACTTTTGCAGTTATCCCTAATGAGCACATCATAGCTTCTAGGCAATATGTAAGAATTTCAAAGGCATCAGTATGATACACAGGAGGTTATCACTGACCACCATTAAAAGAAGCGTCAGCCACAAATAGCAAAAGCAAAACAAAAGGAAAATGAGACTAATAGAAATATTTGGCACCCAAATATTGATAAATTTCATTTTCTGTCAACCCTCACCTTCATTTTGTTTATTTATCCTATTGTTTTACGTACAGTAAGTTCAAAATTTAAAAGATTCTTTCATGTCCAGGATTTTCCATCTGGTTTTCTGAAACTCGGAAAAAGTAATTTCATCAAGTACTTGACTATTTTCAAATATTCCTTTTATCACTAATTGATGATGATGATGTTCTTATTAGGCCAGATCAGAAAGATGATCAAGAATATGGATGAACATTTCATACCATTTGTTTGTTTTTTTTGTTTTTGTTGTTTGGGGTTTTTTTTTTTGGTTTTTTAATGCCTGCTGTCCACAAGAGTAGGTGTGTGTGTGTGGTGATCGTGGGTGGTGGTGGTGTGTGTGGATGAATGTGGGGACAGCAAAACATTAAATAGAATTTAACATTATATGGACATTAGTCTATTCATATGATTAAATACTTCAAGAGTAAGGGTGCTATGGAATCCATGAATTTGTAGTTTAATGAGGCATTATTTGGCAGAGAAAGGCCTTATACCAGTACAAATCTCAAGACTTGTAGTTTGGTCAGGCACCAAATTCTTTGGCAGATAAAGCTAAAGAACTTATAAAAATATAAACCACAAGATTCTATAGTGTTGAGACAAGACAACAAGAGCAGGATCAAACTGCATTCCTTCTACGGTATAATTGTACCCATAGCCTGGGAGAACTCAATCATATGGATAGATGCAACCTAAAACCCCATAATGTGTTTTTGGAGGAACATTGCATTATTAGATTTAGCACTGGTATTTAAATAGTGTATATGCTTGCACATGTGAGTGATCCCAACTGGAAAGGGGGGAAATAAAAGGATCAGGTCCAACATATATTATTATTATTTTTAGAAAAGGCTAAAATATCAAAAATCACACCAGAGAGCCACTCCAATATGGTACAAAGTGTCAAATCAGCACATAACAGTTGCTTCTCAATCCAAAATCTAAATTCACTGACGAGTGACAGAACAACTTCTGTGGTATTTAATAATCAACACTGTAATAAATTTTACATTTATTTCAGTGGTTCTACTCCATTTGGAATTAACACTGAGTTCAGCCTTTTGCATTTACCGCAGTCAGAAAGACCATGTCTGTATGCTGCACTGGAGAGGGAGATGTTTGCCCTAGAGTCTCTTTCAGTTGAACACTTTTGTCAAGGTGTTTTTGACAGCGAGGGCACTAAACTAATGCTTTCATTAACTTTGCTGATTATACCAATTTATACCAGTCAAGACACCTTTGCTTCAATTTTGGGAAGGCTCACATCACCTTTGCTCTCGAGACTCTCATTTTCAATGTAATCAAACGAAGAACCCAACTGTCTCAAAAGTCAAGTGAGTAAGAGAGAAATAGATCAGTAATTGTATGGATGGAAAAGTTGTAATTAATATATCCAAATCCCAGAAGTACAAGTAGAGAAGTATGCCATTCTACAGCCTGGTTCACACATGGATGTTCACTAACTGATTACTTTTACTACAAATGATGATTTATAGTATGAATGAGCCATCACAAATCTAATATACCCCTGACAGAATTTTTATATTCCTTCTAACCCATTGCTCCTGACTGCATTCCTATCTAAGTATGACTGATACACAAGGAAAGTGGCTGGATTTATCCTATCAGTAGTGCTTATATAAATAGATATTTATGTGGAAATGTGTTAATTCACATCCAGCTAAATGCGCAAGGTTCAATTCCCCTTTTCACTCTACAAGGATAGCCTACATTAATATTCAAAAAGAATAATCACTGAAATGAATTTATTTGCTCAAAATTGGTTTCCTAATTCCCAGGAACTCCAATTGGGCAGGTTTTGCTTGGAATTTGCACATCCCAAAGTGTTTTTGGAAATTATTCAGCACATAAATATATATGGTTTCTTTGTGCAACAATCACATTTAAATACAGTAAATTGAATTATATTGCCCTGGGAAATTTTAAGGTTTATGTATTATTACAGATCCATATTTTATTATTAAACTATTTCATTTTCTCCAATTTTCTCAGTTATCTAGGGAATTTGTCCTAAACATTGTTCTCGGATTTGTTTTTTGTTTTTTTTAAATACATGAACAATTATAATTTATAATTTTGATATTTGGTCTGCTTTGATTCCTGAGATCACTCAGTCAGTGATGCAGTGGACAAGTGAGCACTGATGGCCTCCATGAAAAGAGGTGAAAGTTAATTAAGCTTGGTGCTACACACTTATGGCATGTGCAGGACCAGAGCTGTGAGCTATATGAGACTAGTCCACCATCTCACAAATACCCATTCATCTGTTGCTTGTAACCCACCTTCCCTAGCTTACTGATGTTTGTTCATGACTTTGGAGACAGTAAATATTCTCCCTTTTACCTGTTTTCCCTCTTGTCCCATGCTGTGTCTGTGGAACTTTGACAACCGACTAAGGATGGTATCTAGAAATAGGTAGACCCTGGGAGATATTGACAAGACTTTGGTGTAAACCTTGGTACCTTGACTGGAGAATGGTCTCTTGACCTTGATCCTCCAAAGTTAAGAAATACTCAAAGGCAAACAAATATTCAGATCCTACAGTGAGATTTACTTAAACTGGAGTTGAATGTAGTTCTTTCAGTTCTAAGTTTGTAAGGCTATGTGATAATTTTACTCTTCAAAACTATGTTTAATTTGTGGATAAACAAAACAAAAAGGCGGGTAAAACGAATAGAAAGACTGGCAAAACTTTAGTCAAAGTAACCTTTATAAAGTTGGAGAAGGCTTAGAAGGAGAATACCACAATGAGCGGAAGGGTGGACTACCTGTGAGGATCTTAAACAAACAAGTAATGGGTGGAGGACATATGAAAGTGGTGTATCAATTATACATATGTTAGAAAGGTGAGTAGGATTTTCCCTAGATGTCATATTTGGACTTGCAAATGCTCAACAAAGATGAATAATGAAATTCAGGAAAAAATATTTCCCAATGAAATTGAAACCGTGTACAACCACCTCTTAAAAGGACTATTCAGTTAGGGAAGTGAATTCCCTAAGGTACATTTCATTATTCTCCTACATTCCTTGTTTTCTTCTCAAATTTAACTTCCTTAGAAATTAAGATTTTAGAAAGCTGCCAATAGTTTGTGCAGGTAACCATATAATCATATTTTCAAGCAAAATAATCCCTTCCTTTTGCTGTTCAATGGGAAGAAATATAATATACATAGTTGGCCAACAGGCTGTCCCTAGTTCAGGACACACTAGATTTTTAGTCCCTGGAGTGAATTTAGTGAGAGACAGCAAAATCTGCCTGGGGATGCCGAACTAGAAAGTATTCCAGAAGGCATTCAAAGAGTTATAAATGTACACATCCCCATGTGAAAGAAGCATTTGTTTTCCAAGAAGGATTATTTGAGTTTATTCCCCAGAACAGCATTCTTGGGAACAGCTTGCAGCAGTTCTGGTCATAATTGCATTTTTCCTACCCCCACAAAAGTTATAGAAAAGCAATTGAATTAGTTATATTACTATCCCCTTGTGGGGAAGACCAATTTGTATTCATGTCAGAATGCTTTGCACATTAAATCAACCGTGGAATTCTTCTATACTAAAAAAGTAAAATGAAATTGACACAGCATTTGCAGAATTATAAGACCTACCATGCCTGCTGTATTGAGGAAGAGCTATTTACAGAGCCAGGTTAAACTTTGCTGATGTTGATTCTTGAAAACTGCTAACAGCACCTAAACTATCACTTGGGTCTTGCAAATTGATCAACCCTATAATAGCAAGATTACCAACAAGAATATATCCAGCAAGGTTCAAAAGAAAGCAGAAAGTTAGCTCAGTCTCTTTTGCCCAGGTAATTAGAATTTGACCTGTTGAAATATGCAGAAGGAAAAGCTTTGGTCAGGTGGATGTAGTTTGGCTTTCATTTGTGATTTTCATACAGCTTTATGTGACTTAGAATTTGTACACAAAATCTAAGTGGGCTTTTACTTTAGTAATTTGAAATACGTTTATCCCCCAACCACCATAAACAAGTTTTTGGTGTTTACAATAAAACAGGCAAGTTCACAAGGAAAAACACAAGGTGGGCTGATGATATTTGGTGGAAGAAGAGAATACAGATGATCTCTGTTTCAAGCGGTATCTAAGAAAGCAGGCAAGTGTTTAAAAAGGTTGAAAAAATGCTTGCACTGAATGCTTTCTGGGATCCAGTCAGATCTTGTGTAAATTCCAATGTAGTGCCAGATCTAAAATCTTCATGGTCCTCAAGAATATGGTTGGGAACAGAATCAACGGATCTCAAAATACCCAGAGCCAGATTTGTGTTTACATTAAGAGAGTTTTCCTTCCTTCCTTCCTTCCTTCCTTCCTTCCTTTCTTTCTTTCTTTCTTTCATATTTTATTAGCATATTTTTATTTTTGAAGCCAACACAGTTTATGAATTTTAAAATATCACTATGGTCAGTTCCAGGTGAAAAATTGATTTAAATATAAAAAATTAAGACACACAGATACATATGGCAAAGGGAATAAATAGTTTTACATCTGGAATCATGAGACAAGATCTGAGAATAAAACTGACTCTACCTGGAGAAAATGTCTACCAATGAAAGGTCATTCTTAGGACCCCAGCAAATGGTCTTTGGGCTCTGTTTCTATGAACTTAGGAAACAGAGCCTCATGGGGATCTCATGAAGGCCATCATTTGATGTAAGAGCACTTCCAGTAGGACTCCATGGAACTCTGCTTCCTACGTCCATGAAAACGGAATATGAAGACCTTACTCCTAGCAGCAGAATAGGGTAAAGGGGGGGGGATGGGGAAAGACACAGTAAGCCCATGCGGTGGCTGGCCATCCCTAAAGATCCCTAAAGAAGTAAGGGAATGGTGTAAGAGAGTCCCCTCCACTTTCCCCCTGCCTGTCTGATGAGGTCCTTAGTGTTAGCCATGGTACTTACTTAGGCGATCCCTCGCAGTTCAAGGACGATTGTCTTCCATCTCTGGTGTCTTAGGGGTGGCTGAAGAGACCTATTCTTGATCTGCATGTTCTACCACAGTGAGGACATTGGTTTCCAGGTGGAAGATGGTCCTGGTCATTCACCCTTGCCAGGGCTGCATGAACCCTAGGCAAGGGTTTACGCCTCTGGCCAACACCAAAACGGAGGTGCCTTGTGGTGCACACCAAAAATATGTGATTCCCCTATGTATTCCGATGACAAACCTATTTAAATGACCACACTTCCCGATCTGCCACTATACACTGTATAGGGTAAGCGAAAAACCCTCCTAGAACATAAGAGAGAAATAATTCCTACCCAGCCCCACTAAGCGACCACATAAGCTATACTGTTAGTGGCAGGCGGATGAGTCGATGACCAAAAGGTGAATGACAAAGGGGGGCAGGTCATTTCCTAGAAGCCCTGCCCCCCCCCCAAACAATTATCTCTTCTGGTGGGAGGGGGCAAAACCACTTCCCTCCCCCAGCTGCATGGGGGGAGGGACATTTATAGCCCTCCAAACCCCCGAAAGAATGAGCTGATACAATAAACTTTGATTTAAAACTGGGCAGCTTTATTAAATATTACTAATTAACCCTTTAATTTTTAATTTGAATCTTACTCTCTAGGGTCATCTATGAATTTAGGGTGAAACACCAAGTTCCCAGCATAACTAAACCTGGATGACCTAAAGAGGAATGTGGTGGAGAGTTCTACCCCAGGAATGCTTGAGGTCATAGTCTCCCATTCTTAGGCCATAATCGTTCACCATCGTCAGGGCTGTATGAATACTATCAGAAGGTTCTAGAAATAAAAATGGCCATCAAACCAACGTAATGGCTACTGAAGAACCTGCCAGGCCGTGACCGTTATCAAAGGCCTGCTTCATGATCTAAGGCCTGCTCCAAACCCCCAAGGCCCAAACCAAACCATAGCCCACCCTTTTCAAGGCAGATGTGAAGGCACCAAAAATGACCACATTGGCCCCCATCCACTCTGCCCCAAGCCACGGGGCTGCCCTTTAAAGCAAAGCCACTGAAAAAGACGCTCATCAGCTGCAAATCCAAAGCGGCTGGCTATACAAGCGCTGCTAAAAAGAAGAAAAGGGACAAGACACGCACACATAGCGTGTGCTCCCCTTGGGCTGAAAGTGAGTCGCCACCCTCCCCCACCAAACCCAAGCCAGGAGAGGAAACAAGGCGAGGGGAAAAAACTTTTAAACAAACGAAAGGGAAAAGGGAAACAGCGGGTACAGCAGCCACAAGTCCACCTTCCCACTATCCACCTACAGACCTATCGCTGGTCAAAAGGACCCTAAGGTTGAAGTGGGGTGGAACACCAGACTCAGACACCCTCTCTCATCAATGACCAAAAGGTGAATGACAAAGGAGGGCGGGTAGTTTTCTAGAAGCCCCGCCACCAACAACTCGCTCTTCTGGTGGGAGGGGACAAAGCCACTTCCCTCCCCCGGCTGCATGGGAAAGGGAAGTTTATTCCCATGCTTCTAAATGCAATCCCAGACTTGGCTAAAGAAAGACAAATAGTGAAATCTGCCATAATAGAGTCCACCGTTCCTTTGCTTGGTACCATGGAGTGTATGATATTTCAATGTGAATCTATACATTCCTGCACCAGGAAAACATATAATAAATTGTGAAGGAAGGAAAAAGAACTTCTGCTTTTCTTAGGACCTTTCATCCATTTTAAAGAGAGCTGAGTGTAGCTTGTGGTTTCTTTTGTTTTACTGTCATTTCTGATGAGACAAAAATATTTTGCATAACTCAGAGATAAAGATGAAATGAGTGTACACAGCTTAAACATGTCCACTAAGAAATTGTCTTAAACAGCCTGTGGTTATTTGGTGTAAATCTAGCCAAATTTATCAGGGGACTCGTATAAAATACCAAGATTCAGGCAGCTCTTCCATATCCAGTTCTATGTTTCTGAACAACTAAGAACTGAACTACCCATAATATGAAAATGGATATAGCAAAACCTTGAGAGCTCCTAAGGAGATAAATAAGATTTGGCAGGAGATGCTTTATATCAGAAGAAGTGACAGCGTGGGGATGGGGAGATAGTGATAAATCCTTCAAACGAAGATCACTTTCCTTCCTGTATAACAAGTCCTATCTCTTCACTATGATATTCTTAATGGATGTTTGCAAGGTGCACATGTCTTGAACTTTGTTTGAGGAATAGCAAATAATACCCAGCCCCTTGAAGCGGCTTCTAGAGGAAGTGTCATCTGCAGTCCTTCATCCTCGGCATTTGTGGGATTTTATTAGTGGGGAAAGGGAGATATAACAAATTGTTTTTTACTGGTGCAGAAAAGCAGGTGCTAAACAACTGTCTTTGATATGTGGGCTTTTAAGGGTTTCCCAGGATTATGAATCACAATTAGCAATTAGTATTCAGTGCTGTTGTTGTTGTTTTTAAAAGACTACTATGGTATTATAAATGGATTGCTCTCACAATTATTCACAAACAAGAGCAAAGAGAACAAAAAACCCACATACTAATCCCCAAGTGCTACAGAAAAGAAACTTGGTTAGTTAGATTTTAATTAGCACTTAGCAACCATTTAATGAATATAGTCTCAAAGCCTCATCAATCATCTCACAAGCACTGTATTGTTTGCATAAACAGAAATATATTAACAAAAGGCTCGTTCGAAGTCATACCTACAGTTACCAGTACTACCACAAATAGGCATTGGCAAATTTATCCAGAAACGTAGAGAGAATTATTAGATTTATTATTTTATTGCAATAATGACTGTTTTTAAATAACAACTAAAAGAGAAGCAATACATACATACATACATACATACATACATACATACATTGTTAGAGTTGAATTTTTGTAATTTCCTAAATATGAAAAATTGGAATCATGAGACCCCTTATCTATGAATTCCAGTTGAATCTATTGTATCTGGTGAAAAGATTGCTACAGGTGTCTTCCACAATTTGAGATCAGCTGGAAATAGGACTGGATTCTTCCAGAGCTATCAGTCATTGTGAGAGTTAACCTGTTCTGATTTTTTGTCAAAATGTCAGAGATTATATTCAGAGGTTTGAGGCCAGGATTCATCACCTTGAATAACTCCTCCAAAGTTCATATCAGAATCCAGAACAAATTTATCACTCCATAGGCATCAGGTTCACCAGCCTCCATTTCATGCACTTGAAGATCATACTTACTGAATTTTGCAATACACTTTGCAACATGTACCTCATGTGTATAGCATAGGAAAGTAGACCAACATACATTGTACTAGGGGAAATCCTTGCAAAAGTTGTACATTCTTGGTAAAATTACATGAAAAAGTATTTGTGTTGGGGAAAATTTCTAAATTTGCATGTAGTCTTCCATACCCACCCAGTTTCTAAACTGATATGAAAATAAACATAAAGTCAGAAAGAGAGAATAGATTCACTCACCCATTGCCAAGAGACTATAGTGTTTTCATGGTGGTAACACACCATCACCAAAATATTTGACACATTCCTCACTATCTTTCTGCTAAAGGGAAACTAACTTTCTTTAGTTTTACCAATGATTTTTATACACATATTAAATCGTGCTCACTGTTTTTATTTTACGTTTATGGTTTGTGGCTTTTAGTTTATTGAGCATCTTTGCATTTGCATTTTAATTGTTTCTTTCTTTTAAAAAACTGCCCTTGGGAAATTATTAAAGGTACAATTTAAAAATACTTAAGAAGATTTTTTTTTTGAAAGGATAATCTGTAAAGAAACAATATAGGTAACTAACTGTAGATATCTCTCTCCCTCCCTCCCTCCCTCTCTCTCTCTCTCTCTGTGTGTTCATTACATATGCACATATACATTTTTCTAACATATTTGTATGTCTTTTCTGAGCACTATATTTCAGTTTGCTTCATATCTCCACAGCATCCAAACCTCCAATTACTGAACAGTTTCTGAATCTTTCTTTCTGCTACTCCCTCCTTAGTGGGAGCTGGCAGAAATCACAGAAGCATTTCCCCATAGCCAAACACAACATGTCTTACTACTGAGATCTGCCAGAATTCTCTGGAGGTCCTGGCACTATTGTAATCATTTCTCATCTTGCTGTGGTGACAGGACATAGCCAGATGTCCTGCTTTCTCCCTTTGAAGCATGAATGACCATGGGAGAAAACTTCAGAGACTGTTTAATTAATATGTCAGTAGTAGTATTTGGCTCAGACTATTGTATAGCTTGCAAACCTACTGAATCATACAGGATTTCAGCATCTCTCTGTGTCTTTTAGTGGAAGGTGGCTTATGCTCTGCATTATTTCAGGGAAAACTGGCTTTAAGAGGGGTACATAAGGCTGTTGTTTGCTTGACTAACTATATTGTGTGTTTACCAGTTGGAACTGAATGGGTCTGATATCTAGACATTCAAGGGAATTGCTGTTGCATTTTACAGGGATAAATTGTTTTGTCAAAAATATTAAAATTCCCCAAAATCTGTAGATGTGTGAATCTTTCTGAAACTTCTGGGGATTAATGTCCTGGTTGTCTTGTGCATTGTAGATAAATTTCAAGTAGATAACTCTTGTAGTTTTTGTTTTAAATGTTGTTTATAAAGGCTACGCAAATTCCACAAAAATTGTGGATAAGTGAAACATTCTGAAATTCGATGGGTTAACAGTGGTAAATATATTCTACCATTGTAGCCCATTTCACTCCAATAGCTTTAAAAACGAGGGAGAGAGGAACCCCTAAAGTTTCCCTAATTATAGTAATTATGCAAAGTTACTGTAACAAAATAGTAATGAAATTTCATTACTCTCATTATAGTAACATTTTTTAAAAAAAACTATACTTTAGAAACACTTTAGAAATGAAGTGACAACACCCCCCCAGTTTTATAATGTCCTTTGACCTGTTTTTTATAGATTGCACATCCCTAAATTCTTCCAAATCTGTCTCTTCTTAGCTTATTGCATATTTCAGGCATGTGAAATGATATATCAACTATTAAAACAATATGCCCTGTTTCATTAGGTAACCAAAATGAATTCAGTATACCCAAGGCTGAGTGGGAATAAAAATGCAGCCCGTTGTTGTTGTTTTGGGGGAGTGAGGAGTATATTATGGCCAGTGGGACTGTGAGATCGATGATTTTCTTTTCAAATTTCATTACAAAATTAGGGGGTGCTGGAATTTATTTTGTTTGTAAAGTATAATTACTGAAAAATATGTTACTATAACGAGAGTTTGTTATAGTAATTGTGCAAGTGGGGAAACTTCAGGGGCTCCTTTCTCCCTCATTTTTACAGCCCGAAAGACATACAACAACCCTATTGGGGTAAAACTTGCTACAATGGTAGAACACATTTACTACTGTTAATCAGTCAAGTTTCAGATCATTTCACTTATTCATGGAGTTTTGGGAAAGTTTCAAAGTTTTTATTAACAGCGTTTTTAAAAGCTACGAGAGCTATCTCCTTGAATTTTCTATACAATGACACAAGATAACAGGTGATCATTGCCCCCAACATTCAGAAATATTCATACATACTGATTTTAGGGGATTTTTAAAAGTTTTAACAAAAATGTTTTTAAAAATAAAAGCCACAACAGCTATTTCATTGAATGTCTCTCATATTAATCAATATAACTTTTATTTAGGGATTTCTTCTTAACCCAGCACAGAGATTTACTTACTAGAAATATCACTCAGTCCTGCTCTTTGCAGATTCAACAATTTATTGTAACTCCGGCTGCCTGCTGTTGCAGAGCGACAAATCTCTTCCCTCTTCTGATCTGGCCTTTCTGATGCTTAGCATAATTCTGGGAAATGTAGTTTACAGAAGGGCCTTTTGAATTCTCTGGCATAGAGCTCCTCACCTTCCCAAATTACATTTCCCAGAATTCTGTGCATTCTCTTTCCCAGAGAACTCTGCTTTTTCCTTGCTGCTTCCCTTTCCTAAAGGTGAGAAGCCATTAATTTAAAGAGGAATAGCAGCCTTTTGCTTTACTTACTTGTGCTGAAAATTAAACTGACTTTTGGAGGCTTCCAAGGTTTACAAAATATTGGGTAAGTTTCGATTCTTACGTTTTTGGTATGGGCCATGCCCACATGTCGGATATCACGTCATATGCATGAATTTAACTAATTTGATGTGACTTAAAAGGACTAACAATAATTTTACACAGCCCTAATAGAAAAAAAGCAAAACAAAATCCATTTGTTATCACGAGACAATTCATACATTAGAAATGTATGTGTTTATGAAAAGCCTAGTAGAGTAGAAAGGCCATTTTTTCAAATTATGTAATATACTTGCACAAACTTTGGAGAAGGAACATCTTGTGTTGTATCTTGAAAGAAGAATGGTCTTGCAATCTACAAGAGATTTCACCAGAAAAAGATGTAAAATAACAATAATAATGCAGAACAGCAGTGATTTCAAACATGCTGGAACATACTAGTGTGTTATTAGAAGATTTGAAATGTGTACCTCGAAACCTTAAGGTAATAATTTTGTGCCTACTTAGCAGAATGCAATGAGACATTTGCCAATATACATGTATTGATTGCACTGCAAGTCAAGAGTTTGAGTTCATTCAGTGACTCTTCTAGAAAATTCTGCCGATATCATACTTAAGGGGGTCTGAGAGCAATCATGTCAAGAATTCACATTCATCCTTCAGAGTAGGTATGTGAAAATATCTAATTCAATTTTGATTTTTAACTGCAACCCAGCTTTTGCACTTTCTTCTTTCACCTTGGTTATAAAGCTCCTCAGTTCCTCTCTGCTTTCAGCAATCAAAGTGGTTTCATCTGCATATATAAGGTTGTTAATGTTTCTTCCAGGAGTTTTAACTCCAGCCTTGGATTCATTAAGCCCCATACATCACATAATCTGTTTTGCATACAATTTGAATAGATGGGGTGAGACTATACAGCCCTGCTGTACTCCTTTCCCAATCTTGATCCAGTATGTTGTTCCATAGTTTGTTCTTACCGTTGCTACTTGGTCAATATACAGATTCCTCACGAGACAGATAAGGTATATTGTTATCCCCATACCACCAAGAACTTGCCACAATTTATTATGATTCACACAACTAAAGGTTTTAAAACTGTCAATAAAACAGAAATAGGTATGCTTAAATAACAAACAAACAAGAAAAAGAACCAGATCCCATCTGATCCTAGAAGCTAATCAAGATCCACTCTGATTAAAACATGGATGGGAGATTGCTGATGCAGGTGTAGAGAATGGAACTGGCAAAAACCACCTCTGAGTATTTCTTGTCCAAGAAAACCCTAGGAAATTAATGGGGTTGCCATAAGTTAACAGGTGTCTAGAAGTATGCACACCCAACCACCATCCCACAATGATACACTCATGGAAGAATTACCAGAATTGCACAAATTCTGATTGGCCCATCGGAACTTCAGGACACAAGGAGGGGGAGACACCTCTTTATAGCCAATATGGCTCTACCCTCCCTGCTTACATCTTCAAATTGTATTTTAGGTTTTTCTCGTATGCTAACAGAAGTAGCCAAGGATAGGGGCTAGCCTAGTATCTTGTGGAAGAGAGTCCCACAGTTAAAGTTTACCACCATGAACACCTTTTTCATATATTAAGTTGTGAGACTTGGCAGAGAAATACGTGTATATTTATTCATTTATTAAAGTTTTGATTTATTTTTCCTTGACTGAATTATGTCTGTACTTATTTTTATTTTTAGTTTATGTGAGCGAGTGAGTGATTATATGCTCTTTGACCATTAGCATTGTCATTAAGTTTTTGGTAGCTAGAATCATGCTGATGACAAGAAGTTAATTAGAGGTTATTTGCACATTTGCAAATTTTGGAATGATGTGAAGTCATTTGGTACCTTCTGCTAAATATCTCTCTCCTTTCTCCTCCACAATATGAGGCAGTGTCTCAGCATTGTCATTTGATCCCACAACTATTTAATGACTTGAGGAGGACAGGCATTCCCAGATAGCATCTGGCTGAAATCTGGCCTGACAAAAAAACCAAGAAGATGGGATGTCACCAAGTAGGTGACATCTGTTTCCTCCTCCCACTAGAAAACTGCAGGTGGCTACTGCCTGGGCATAATAAGTGATCCGGTATGTGGGTGGATCAGTGCGGAAAAAAGAAAACACAGGAGGCACTCATAAAGCCCTTCACTCTTTGAGACTGATGTACATTCCTAGACACTTTTCTGGTATTTTTCAGTTGTATTTTCTCCCTTTCCTTGCACTGAGTATGCATAGGTTAACATCCTCATTTTATTGGCATGATGGTGGTCTGTATTTCCTTCAATGCACAGCATGATCAGCCAGTAGAATTTTTCTGTAATAGATCTAGCCTCTACTATTTTAATTCCCATAAAAGCTACTGTCAGTCATGTTGCAATGATAAATTCCATATGTTAATTGAAGACTGTCTGAAGCAGTCCCTAATTCATCTCTCGTGAACCTACTGTCAGTCAATTTTATTGAGTGAGCTTCATCTCAAGTACTGAGAGATATGGAATTTTTTCTGTTCATTCCTGTCACCATTTAGTATTCTAAACACTTCTATTATGAATCTCTTAGCTATTTCTTTTCTAATTTTAAAGGGATCTTAATGGCTGAGAAAAATATATGTTTATGATTCTTGTTTAATAGTAATAATTGTTAAATTTAACTAATTTTATCTCATTCTCTGGAAACTCAGTCTGTGTTGTTACTTCTCGGCATGTATATGCATTGCAATTATGCTAACTTTACATCTCCTCACACTCTTCCCTAGTTGCACGCTTTAAACATACAAGAAAGGGATGTATCCAGTTTGTCTGTATAAACCATGAAATACAGCCAAGTAAATAGTGCCACAGATTGGGTGTAAATGCCAGGCTTTCAAAATGAACGTTAGAAATGAGAATACAAAAAAATTCTTTGGGAATTAAAATAATATGTTATTATCAGAATAAAATCTTCATGTGTCTTCATTCTTCTTGTTCATTTATTTATCTCTTTAGATCATAGCATGACATATATGAATCCAGTAATAAATGCTGACATTTGATAGCTGACATACAGAATCACTCTGAGACAAAATGCATCATTGTGCATTAGGTATCATGCCAATCACTTTCAGATCCAGTGCTTACAGGTAGAAGAAATGAATGCAAGTAATCTCTCTCATGTTTTATGCCTATATTAACTCAGATGATAAATGTTGTAGAGTATATATTTTTGATATTTTTTGACTGCCACTTTTGTGCTCTAGTTCTTTGACAACCTTATAAGGCTAGCTACATTCCCCCCTCTCCTGTCTTTCTGTGTGTGAAATTTAGGGACATTATTTCGAGGGGACCTCTAAACACTGGAAGGGGTGAGGTTTACTATGAAGACTTCTTTTTGATTGTTTCCTTACACTAGGGATTAGCAAATTTTTACCCATAAACCTTAGGATGACATTTCCAGCTCTAAAGAACTCTAAAGCATCTACCGACAAATCTCATACTGGGATTCTTCTTCATTCACACAGTTGTTTCTGACTCTTCATGACCTCCTGGACCAGTCCACGCCAGAGCTCCCTGTCGTCCGTTGCCACCCCCCAGCCTTCCTTATGGTCCAGTTCTCACATCCATAGTTACTATGGGGAATACCATTACTTTAACTATGCAGGCCTTCATTAGCAGTGTGATGTCTCTGCTTTTAACTATTTTATTGAGGTTGGCCATTGGCCATTGCTCTCCTCCCAAGAAGTAAATGTCTTCTGATTTCCTGGCTGCAGTCTCCATCTGCAGTGATCTTCGCACCTAGAAATATAAAGTCTGTCACTGCCTCCACATTTTCTCCCTCTATTTGCCAGTTATAAATCAGTCTGGTTGCCATAATCTTGGTTTTCTTGATGTTTAACTGCAGCCCGGCTTTTGCACTTTCTTCTTTCACCTTGGTGATAAGGCTCCTCAGCTCCTCCTCACTTTCAGCCATCAGAGTGGTATCATCTGCATACTTAAGGTTGTTAATGTTCCTTCCAGAAATTTTAACTCCGGTCATGGATTCGTCAAGCCCCGCAAGCAGCATGATGTGTTCTGCATACAAGTTGAATAGGTAGGGTGAGAGTATACAGCCCTGCCGTACTCCTTTCCCAATCCTGAACCAACCTGAAGATGGGGAAAGATGGGAAGGAATGGTGTATAATGATTCCCTCAGTCTCCCCTGCTTCCTTACCCCACTTTCCCCCAGCCCCTTCTAATGAGGTCCTTAGTGTGCTAAAACTGGTGTTGCCTATGGAAAGAGGTTTTATTCAGGATCAATACCTGGAGTGGGAGGTTTTTCATTAGAATTGTAGGGACAATTAATCCCATGCTTGGCTTTGTTAAGAAAAAAAGAATGACAGCTCTAGGTGAAACATTTCTGATATACAGTAGAGTCTCACTTATCCAAGCCTCGCTTATCCAAGCCTCTGGATAATCCAAGCCATTTTTGTAGTCAATGTTTTCAATATATCATGATATTTTAGTGCTAAATTCATAAAAACAGTAATTACTACTTAGCATTACTGCATATTGAACTACTTTTTCTGTCAAATTTGTTGTATAACATGATGGTTTGGTGCTTAATTTGTAAAATCATAACCTAATTTGATGTTTAATAGGCTTTTCCTTAATCTCTCCTTATTATCCAAGATATTCGCTTAACCAAGCTTCTGCCGGCCCGTTTAGCTTGGATAAGTGAGACTCTACTGTACTACATTTTGTGAGAATCATTAATTGCATCATTTTGTAAGTGGTTTCACTGGGTTAGTAGAAATCCAAATATCCACATTTTGAAGTCTCAGTACTGAACAGTTCTAAAATAATATCTGATACTCTATTCCTCACCTGTGGGTTGGTGAAATTGTCAACAGCTTCTGCCCCATCCAGTGCAAAGATCTAAATCCCACAGAGCTTGCTCTCAGTTTAGTAGATATAGAATTCTAGTCAATTTTGTGAGCAAAAGTGCACACTACATTAAGCAGAGGTTTTGACAAAAAGAATTAAACTATCCAGATTATTTTGCATGAAAAACCATGATACATTCCAGTTTGACAATATAATGCTTCTAGCTACTATTTATTCTCAAAGGCATTGGCTGCAGCATCTGAACAGCCAGAACCAGGGCTTCCATTCAAATTTGCACTTATACCACTGTTTCCCCACAAAGTTGATGTGGATAGTTCTAGTTATTCCTTCATAAGAAAATTGAATATGAAGGTCAAAGCAATCATCATCAACAACCACAATATTTGTTTATATATAAATAAGCCAAATGCCTTTTAAAGGATCAAGTTTTTAATACATCCTCATAAAGTGTATTATCTCGTCCTTGCTGAAGGGTTTGCTGGTGATTTGCTGCCGTGGGGCTGCCTTGGGGATAACATCATGCCCTGGTTTAGGCCAAAACCGTATCCCATCCTCTGAAGGAAGCAGATGGCCCACAAGCAAGATTGCACATAAAGTTTAGCAATATTGTGGTACAGGGAAAACCATGCCCCCGCAGCCAAGAGGAAAATGGCGAAGAAACACCCAGCCACGGCTCACATAAAATTATATAGCACTGTGGTGTAATAGTGCTGAGGAGGAGTTATCCCATCCTTGCTGAAGGGTTAGGATTTGCCCTCAACACCAGCAGCAACCAATCACATGAAGTTATATAACACTGTGATGAGAACGCTGGTGTGCTGCTGCTCTGGGGCTGCCCTGGGGATAACATCACATTCTGGTGTAGGCCAACAATACAATCCTCTGAAGGAAGCAGATGGTCCACAAGCCAGATTACACTTAAAATTGTAATCTGGGGGGTAGGGGGGAATGATGAAGAAACAACCAGGCACTGCTCACATAAAATTGTAGAGCACGGTTGTGTAATAGTGCTGAGGAGTTATCTCATCTTTGATGAAGGGTTTGCTGGTGGGTTGCTGCTGTGGGGCAGCCTTGGGGATAACATGATGTCCTGGCCTAGGCCAACTATCCAATCTTCTGAAGGCAGATGATGGGCCACAAGCAAGATTGCACATAAAATTATATGGAATCATAGTACAGAGGAAACCAGGCTTCCGCTGCCAAGGGGGAAATGGTGAAGAAACAGCCATGTATGGCTCACATACAGTTGTAGAGCACGGTTGTGAAATATTGCTAAGGAGTTATCTGGTACTTGCAGAAGGGTTTGCTGGTGGTTTGCCTCAGTGGGGCTGCCTTGTCACATCCTGGGAAAGGACAAAAGAGTATCCCATCCTCTGAAGGAAGCATATGGGCCACAAGCAAGATTGGACATAAAGTTTAGTAGAATATTGTACAGAGAAAAGCATGCCCCCACAGCCAGGGGGAAAATGGTGAAGAAACATCCAGCCAAGGCTCACATGAAGTTGTAGAGCACCGTTGCGCAATAGTGCTGCTGACTGCTGAGGAGTTATCTCGTCCTTGCTGAAGGTTTAAGATATTTGCCCACAACCTCCAAATGTTCTTCATCTGCAAGTCATATTAAGATAATTATTGCAGCATTTTATGTTGTAACTGATATATGACATAGGAAATGAAGTCAGACAGCAGCAGCAACAATAGCAACACATAGTAAAACTTGTGTCTATCAGAAGGGAGCATGGCTTCATTGTCAATCCTTGCTTTTGCTGTAAGCCTCCTTGGAAGTAAAAAAAAAAAAAGAGCAAGCCAGCTATGACATGTCAAATCTGGTTAAAACATCCTGAACATCTATTTGGGCCAGATCCTTACAGGAAAGTAAAACTAGTACTGAGTATTCATTGCCTGTTTTCTGCATTTAGTTATCTTGCCTTGATTGCATCATTTGAATGTATTCCTTGTTTGCTGCCTTGGACTTAATCCAATTGTGCTAGCAGGTGAAGCATAGCAGAACTTTGCCTTCCTTTTCCAATCCTCAAAGCAATGCCAAAAACAGCTGCAGAAGGTTTCCTAGACCTCTGAATTATAATTGTTTAGGGAGCAAGTAGGATGAGAAGAGGAATCTCCACACTACTTAGAACTGGATCCTTCTTATCATTTTTAGTTTATTTGAATTTAATTCCATTTTGAAAAATACACTGTCCTGTCTTCAAATACGATGTGTCTTGACATTTTCCTGCTTATTACATGCCACTTTGGGCAGAGCCTGCTGTGGCAAAGCTGCATACATACATATAATTGGGAGACATTCAGAGGGTATATTAAAGGATTTTGTGTGTGCCTGGGAGCTTCCACAGAGTCTATCAGAAAAGCTCAAGAAATATATAGTTGTTATGCGCCTTGGCTCAAATGTTTCAAATATCTTGGGAGCAGTGTTGCATCCTAAAAATATAAAACAAGCCACTCAGCTTCCTTCTAGTGTGGGACTAGAACAAAAGCTAATTTTCCCCCTGAAGCAAGATTTATAAAATGTGTATTTCAATTATAACTCTTAGAATCCCTCAGTCAGCACGGTCAATATCAAAAAAGTAATGTTTTATCCCAACCAGATAATGACAACTCTTTTTAGCTTGGACACAAATTCCCTAAAAATGAGTGAAAGTAACAGATCTCACAGACCCCAAATCCACTTAATTCAAGTGACACTGAGAATTTTTTAATGTGTCATAAGAATGATCATCATCTATGTGGCCTTTCTTTTAAAATCTTTTTTTTAAAAAAATATCTAACTTCAATATTATATTTTTTAATTGCAAACCATGATAACATGATCCAATTATAACATTGCTTCTTAGCCATAAGGTAATTAAAGTATTAATTGGACCTTGTGTACTCAAATGAATTCAATGATGCTGTTTGTAATTCAAGAGCATTCAGCTTTTATAATAAGTTTATTTGTCGAAGAAAATACACATATACAGAGACACACTTCACAGCAATTAAAAGAAGCTTTGTGAACATAGGCTAAAACCAGTCCCATTAATAAAGTGATGGTATGTGAATTAGTACTTGTTGTTTGAAAGTTGAATTTATTTGGCTTTGCTTATTGCAATAGATATGTTATCATGGCAAGTGAAAGAAAGGGGGGAGAAAATGGAAATGAATGCTGTATTAAAGTTGAAGCATTAAAATGAGCAGTTAACTAATGAGTTAGGAGACAATGCTTATTTATAGAATGGTGTGACTTGGCAAAGCAACTAAAGCATGAACCAAAAATGAAGATTGTGTATGAGAGTGTTCAGATTTGCCAGCCTCCATAGTGAATCCAGGGCAGCGGGGCAATCCGCGCCAGTGTGATGAGTTTCAAGGACTCGGAGCAATAGGTTCAAGTTACAGGAAAGGAGATTCCATGTGAACATTAAGAAGAACTTCCAGACTGTAAGAGCTGTTCTACAGTGGAACTCTATGCCTCGGAGTGTGAGGCTTTTAAACAGAGGCTGGATGACCATCTGTCAGAGATGCTTTGATTTTGCTTTTCCTGCATGGCAGGGGGTTGAACTGAATGGCCCATATGGTCTCTTCCAACTCTAGGATTCTATTATTTTAATTGATTTTATAGTGACTGAAGTGGGGTACCAGGGAACACAGAAATGAGTAGGAGCCATAGATAACTCACAGATTGGATGCTGCTCAACCCTATTATGAAATGATAAATGTCTTATGATGAGGACAGAGGAAACATTATCTTCTTTATAGGGATGTGAACCTCTACATTTCATTCATTCATGTAAGTTTTCCCCCCATTTGCCTTTTCTGTGTCAGTCTATAGCAGGGGTCCCCAAACTAAAGCCCGGGGGCCAGATGTGGCCCTCCAAGGCCATTTACCTGGCCCCCACCCTCAGTTTTATAATATAATATTTTATATCAGTTTTAATAATATAATATAATATACAGTAGAGTCTCACTTATCCAAGATAAACGGGCCAGCAGAACCTTAAATAAGCGAAAATCTTGGATAATAAGGAGGGATTAAGAAAAAAGCCTATTAAACATAAAATTTCATTATGATTTTACAAATTAAGCACCAAAACATCATGTTTTACAACAAATTGACAGAAAAAGCAGTTCAATACACAGTAATGTTATGTAGTAATTACTGTATTTACGAATTTAGCACCAAAACATTGCAACATTTACTACAAAAACAATGACTACTAAAAGGAAGACTGCCTTGGATAATACAGAACCTTGGATAAGCGAAGCTTGGATAAATGAGACTCTACTGTATTGTAGATACATATAATATTGATAAAAATATTATAATGTTATACAATAGAATACTAATAATAATACAATATAATATTAATTATGTTATATATCACACATAATATTACAGTTTAGTGGTATAGTTCACTATAGTAATATATAAAGCTAATATTGTGCTATGCTAATAATATAATATATTGTATGTACCTACAGCAGCTCTGAGTCCCCTTCAGGGTGAGAAGGGTGGGATATAAATGTAGTAAATAAATATAGTAAATAAATAAATAAATAATTTTAGATTCAGGCTCGGCCAAATTCTGAAATGACTTGAAGGCACACAACAGCAACAATCCCAATTACCTTGACTATCTCATTGACCAGAAGCAGACCCACACTTTCCATTGAAATCCTGATAGGTTTATGTTGGTTAAGATTGTTTTCATTTTTAAATATTGTTTTGTTCTTTGTTGTTGTTGTTGTTGTTGTTGTTATTGTTGTTGTTTTGCACTACAAATAAGACAAATATGCAGTGTGCATAGGAATTTGTTTGTATTTTTTTTCAAATGATAATTCGGCCCCTCAACAGTCTGAAGGATTGTGGACCGGCCCTCTGCTTTAAAAGTTTGAGGACCCCTGGTCTACAGGGTGTGTATAGGTGTGTGTGTGTATGTGGGAGAGGTGGCATTTCAGGACAATATGTTGAGAAAAATATTGAGCATCCCTCACTTATCTTGCACAAAACTTTAGTTGCACACACAGAGCTTGATCATGTTGTTCCTTCAAATGGGAGATATGACTAACTTAACCCCTAGCATCATAAACAAAAGCAACGAAATCAGGTTTTTAATGAATTGTTTTGTTTTTATATTTAAAGCCAGAGATTTGAATAAATCTATTCTTTGTTTTACTATTTCACGTGTATTCTATTGTTTTAATACATAAAAGAATAACACTTGTAGCACTTTTTAAATTTCTAGTATATCTTTAAACAAAAGAATAAGCAACTGACTGCTAGGCAGTAGGCAGGTAGAATAAATGAATTCTACAGAAAGAAGGAGATAGAGAGAAGTCATCAGCAATGTGTAATTAACAATGTGTAATTGGATATATGTGGCGTGTGTTTGAACATTAATTTTTGCCACACAAGAATATGCCACTTGAAAGAGAAATATAGTCAAGCTCAATAAGGTGAAGGCAAACTGCTATTGGTGGTTTCCATCAGAGATTGCAAAATGTTCTTTAGAGCCACTAAGCAATCTGGAAAATAGTCAGCAAGTAGCTAGTGCATGGAGGTGGAGTGTAGGTTTGGTCTCTACTAAGCATAGTGCTATATAAATGTAGAAAGAAGAGGCAGCAGAGTAAAGCAACAGCACACAATGGAAGCAGAGAAAGAGATGATGGAGAGAAGCTAAACTCATCAATCCTCCTGGTGAAGAAATGTGTAGCAAGATTTATTTATTTTTTTCGTGTCAGGAGCGACTTGAGAAACTGCAAGTCACTTCTGGTGTGAGAGAATTGGCCGTCTGCAAGGACATTGCCCAGGGGACGCCCGGATGTTTTGATGTTTTTATCATCCTTGTGGGAGGCTTCTCTCATGTCCCCGTGTGGAGCTGGAGCTGATATAGGGAGCTCATCCGCGCTCTCTCTGGGTGGGATTTGAACCTGGTGTAGCAAGATAACCAGGCAGATCTTACTGGTAGGTAGGTAGGAGAGGTGTGTAATGCCTTGTAAAATTAGTTTTGTAAAATACATTCCACATGCACGTGTGTGTGTATGTGTGGGATGTATTTTACAAAACTAATTTTACAAGACAATACACGTGTGTGTGTGTGTGCATGCATGTGCGTGCATGCCTTCATGTCACCTGTCAATTTGTTGTCGAGCCACACTCTCTCTCCAAAAGTTTATGATTATTAAGAAGACTTCTAGTAAAATATTTTTTTTCTTTATTTTTTAAACATTTTCCACTCTTTCAAAGTTTTGAAATGTTGAAGCCACTGGAGGCTTCGAAAAGACCCAGCAGCAACTGTATCCCCAACTTTATCAAAGTTAAATAAATGTGTACAATTGATATTTCTTGTGTAATTTGTATTGCTTGTATACTGTATCAATTTATAAATATATAAATTTGTATCAAATATATCTTGAAGGCAGTTGCCTCCCCAATGCCTCCTATTTGCATAAGCTCCTGGAAACAGAGATTGCTGTACAATTAATGAAAGATCCCTCCAGTGATCTCCCAAGACAGGTAACATCAGATCCTTTTGTGTGTGTGTGTGTGTGTGTGTGTGTGTGTGTGTGTGTGTGTATATGTGTGTATATATATATATATATATATATATATATATATATATATATATATATATATGTGAATGATACACATGAGCCTTTTGTCACCAAGTTGAGCTTAGGATGTTTACTTGTTGGGCTAAGGCTGGAGACTTGTCATTCTCATGGAAGAGAAAGCTAAACAAACATGAATACATTTGCTTTCTGAATAGGAAGCCAAGCCTCAGGTTGTCTGGAAATGTCATCTTTTGTCTCTTGAGTCTTGCATGTTTGTCTCTAAGTCAATCAGGGCATCACTTGCATACCCGCATCATTATTTCCCTGTTTTGGGCCCTCCAAGGGGGTGTTCCTACACTGAACTGGACCTGAACTGACCAATGATCAGCTGTTCTTCTTCCTGTCATGGAAGTTATGCTTGTACACTTTGAGCATTAGCTTGTAGTTGCATCCCTTTTGACCAAACTGTAATAAACTTCTGTAGTTTGCCTTCAACCCGGAGTGCTTGTTCTCTGTCCAAGCTGATCTGGTTTAGCCAAAGCTCACCAGGCATGGACCTCTTTATCTGCAGTCCTAGCAGAAATCCCATAAAGCCTATGGCAACCCTGTGGATTTTATTAGCTTTTCTTAGGCAAGAGCTCCTCAAAGGTGGTTTGCCATTCCCTTCCTCTGAGGATTAGCCTACAGCACCTGGTAGTTGTTGGTGCTCTTCCATCCAAATAGTAACTAGGGTTGACCATGCTTAGCTTTCAAGATTGGATGGGATCTGTACCTTTAGGATATTTCTACTAGCTAAAAATGTCTATCCTTCCAGCATATATCTAGTTGTCCTTGACCTGCCCATTTTATATTGTTCAAGTACTGATTATTATTTGAGAAGTACTAAGTTAGGCGCTCCATGCAGTCATGCCGGCCACATGACCTCGGAGGTGTCTACGGACAATGCCGGCTCTTCGACTTATTAATGGAGATGAGCACCAACCCCCAGAATCAGACATGACTGGACTTAACATCAGGGGAAAACCTTTACCTTTACCTTTAAGTTATGAAAAGTTGAAGAATATTGCTACTCACTTTAATATATCTCCTCCCTTTCTCCCTACCTCTCTCCCTTCTCAATATTTTTTCAGTGAAGCAATATGGCAAAGAAGCTGAATAACTATTTCTTTGGTTGGACTAAATGACATTATTAATAGAAGAGATGAATAGTGGGTGTTCCCCCCCTTATGTCACAAAATGTTGCAAGCATGTTTCTATTTTCATCTCTGAGGTGACAGAGAATATATTTGTGATATGAATCTATTAAATTACAAATGTACAGGGAGAAATGAAACAGATATTTAGACAGGCAATCATAATCTTTGTTCAGTCCCCTAACACAGTTTGCAGCCTCTCTTGCTTTCCAGGTTTCTTGTTAAATAGGTTCAAAAGTTCAAACTTTTATTCTCTTCTTCTAGAATAAAACAAACATATAAATTGTCCCCCTCCTCCCAATTTGTGACATAAAAAAACAACACCTTGGTTATAGTCTCAGATCCCATCCTGGAAGGTCATTGTGAATGGTACTCCAGATATTTGGAAGGTTTCTTGGTCATTTCAATCAGACTTCAGTGACAATATAGTTCATGAAAATGTATAGATGCTAAATAGAGAACTGACACATACAATATGTTGACTGAACCCCCCCCTTTTAGATATATGAACTCACAGAATGGCATCAGGTAAATTCTTATGCATTCAGCCTACATTGGAGGGCAGTTGTATAAAAAACTGAAAATCTACATTGTAATATAAATTCTGCAGACGTTTATGCTGTTTGCTCTTGCAAATCCATGCTGTCTAAATGCTAATGCATGTGGGTATTTGCATGTATTTAAGGTGTGATTATCAGTGAAATATGTCTAGTGTGCACAGCCTGGTGTACATAGTCTTTGTTATAGTCTTTCACTCAAAAAGCAAGAGACAGCTATTTGCTTGAACAATATCAGTCCTCTCAAAAGACAAGTGTCATGCCCAGAGAATACTTCTCTTGAGGCTCTCTTGAAGTCATCACTCCTCTTTAAAACAGCCAAGTATATGAGAAATCCGTCAATTTCAGTTCCTCCAATATTCAGCCTCTTAAATTCTCAAATTCTTTCCAACTTAATGATAAAGAAATTTTGGGGGAAGTGGGCTTGGACTACAGAGTAAATTTTATGAAATGGATTGAAATTCCTGCTGTGGAAAAGAGCATGTTTAGGGTTGTGAATCATGATATTCCAGATGTTGTCTGACTGCAATGCCAAGAAGCCCTAGCTAACTTGAATGGCAAGAAAGGATAGAACAATTCAACAGCATCAAGAGTAGAGCTTCTTATATTTTTATACTTTCTGCCTTATACTTTTTTTCATGATCTCAGATATATAGGTATGTAAAATAGGTATTAAAATTAATTATTTACTGATAATCAGCATTTGTAGGGCTTGCTAAACAGGTGGACTTTCTTTTTTATGATGTACTGCTGAAGCATTTTCTGCAGGGTTCATTGTAAACACTGCATAAGATGGTGTTTCTAACAGATTTGTGTAATTGGGTGACATCCATAAACCTTTTTTCTGTTGCCAATTTTTTTTGCAACTCCAACATTGAGCTAAGGGAACCTAATTTGGTATTGTGAATGAGATGTAATAATATATTGTTATTGTTATTAATAATTTCGTTAGAATTATTTAGTTGGAATCAATAATGGTAGATTTTTTTCTTTTTATCATTCATTTTTATTACAATCTTCTTGTTCTTCATTTTTTTTTAATGTAGATTACTATGATTATAAATTAAAGTAATAAAAGAAGCAAAACCACAAAGATTCCAGTCCAAATTTCGGAAAATAGAATTCCAAGACCTGAGGCCTGGATGAATGAACTTGTTAGTCAACTTGGTCCCTGTGCCCTTTAATATTATTCTTTTTAAAGCCTCAAAGTCTTTCCATGCAGAATATGGGATAAATTGTAGTTTTTGTAAAGTCTTATGAAAATTAAATTGAAAGGAAATTCTTACTCTTCCCTAGGAACCGCCCCTTTTTCTGTGCCTTTGAAGATAGTATGATACGATGCACTTAAGAGGATATGACTCAGAAAACCTGCATTTCTTGATTTCTGTTGAAAGATAGGATAATAAGGCAGGCTATTTTTGTTTCTGTTCATTTTGTGGAAGTCCAGGTTGACAACCCTAAATGTGTTTGACAGCATGTGTATTCACAGGTTTTTTATTGTGACAATTTTTAATCAGCATTCAATCAGAATTGTGTGTCAAATTTTATTATAGTCCTGAATGGATTTTTCTCCTTGAATAGTAGCCATTCTAATTCAGAGTTTTAAACTTTGTGAGTTTTAAATGTCATGTAATCCACCCATTCAAGATCAATCCCCATTTTACTACTTCTTTGTGGTGCCTCGTTCACTGCAGTTTTATACTAATCATCATGGCATGACGTGACTTGATAAAAAATGTCTGCAAATTATAGCACAAACCAACCTGATCCATGTTTCTGGGGCAGAAACATTGCAATCTCAAGTTCCTTTAGACGGTATTTCACATCCCCCCTCACCATTAGCTACAGTGGCTATTCTTGATTGAACTGGCAAGCTCTAGAGCAGGGGTCCCCAAACTTTTTAAACAGGGGGCCAGTTCACGATCCTTCGGACCGTTGGAGGGCCGGACTATAGTTGGCCACCGAGCAATAATAATAATAATAATAATAATAATAATAATAATAATAATAATAAACAACAACAACAACAACAACAAAGAGAGTTGAAAGAGACCCTTTGGGCCATTGAGTCCATTCCCCTTCTGTCTTTGTGCACCAAAAGCACAAGCAAAGCACCCCTGACAAATGGCCACCCAGCCTCAATGTTAATAATAATAATAATAATAATAATAATAATAATAATAATAATAATAATAATAAAGAGGGTTGGAAGAGACCCCTTGGGCCATTTAGTCCAACCCCCTTCTGCCTTTGTGCAGCAAAAGCACAAGCAAAGCACCCCTGACAGATGGCCACCCAGCCTCAATGTTAATAATAATAATAATAATAATAATAATAATAATAATAATAATAATAATAATAATAATAATAATAATAGAGGGTTGGAAGGGATCCCTTGGGCCATTGAGTCCAACCCCCTTCTGCCTTTGTGCACCAAAAGCACAAGCAAAGCACCCCTGACAGATGGCCACCCAGCCTCAATGTTAATAATAATAATAAGGGTTGTAAGAGAAGAAGAGAGCCCTTGGGTCATTTAGCCCAACCCCATTCTGCCCTTGTGCCGTGTGTGTGTGTGTGTGTGTGTGTGTGTGTGTGTATTTGCAAAGTGATGGAGCTTGCACTTCTGGTCTCATGTGTTAAATTTGAAAACTGCAGTCCAAGAACTTCTGGTGGGCTTTGTGGAAATCCTTTGGAAGACTCAACAAACTTATGCATGGTTCCCACTTCTAGTATACCTTTATTGATACTTTTGCCAAGGCTCTGACTGGAAGCTTTTATTAGATTACTCCCTTTATTCATCTGGAAGACTGAGGGGAGAATAAAATATATTTTGTGCAGAATAAAAACTGTTGAGGAAGTAATTTCTACCCCTGAGCCTCCTTGACACGACACACTGTTACATTCTGGTGCACTGGAAGTAAACAGGTTTTTGCACCTTTAAAAAAATCTCAAGAGGGCCATTATAATACAGACAATTTATTAACTACTTAGTAGGAAAGAGTACTCCTTATACATTTTGTAAAAAAATATAAATCTATTAAGTATTTGCATTAGAAAACATACCCTAGTAGAATATATTTCTTAACCCAATGATGTGCACATCAGGATATTATTGACCTTAATTTCTGTAAAAGGGGCAAATAGTTTATAAATCAGAGCTATACTATCATATTGTTTTAGTACAACCACTTTCACTTGAAAATATACATCCCATGTTGATTCAGTTCAGAAACATCACACATTCACTCTGACAGCACTCTTGTTGTCAATAAACTCAGACTACTATACCAATCAAATGGGCCTTTACAACCATTTAAAGCCAAGTAATGTGTATTTTCAAGAGAAATACATCTGAAGAAATAAAAGCAATCACTATGTCTTCTGATTAAGCAGTCTGGTACAGATAAAATGCATCTCAAATGCCTTTTGTTTCATTGCATCGCATACAAAATAGGAAAACAAAGAAATGCAATTGGTACTGAAAGCTTTGCAGTGAAATGGGCAATATCTTCAGCACTGAGAGTGAAACTATAGAAAACTCACCATGAGCCAAAGAAAAGCAAGGTAATTTGCAAGAATTCACATGCAAATCATAACTGTAATATGTATAGTGTGGTGGATTTAAACAATCACTTCAGATACTTACTTACACAGTGTGAACCATCACCCATTTCCATCCCACTCCCAAGAAATATTTGTAGCCTCTCCAGGTCCTTCAGTGCAATGTTATGCTTCCAGTCCATGTCAAGTAAAATTATATATAGTTCCCATGGTTTCAAGTATTCACTAGTGGTGTTGGAATGTATCCACCTCCCAAATATGGGGTCAGATTATAAAGTCTAAGAGTGCAATGAATGAAGATGAACTATTGGTGAACATCATTTGAATTTGGTCACTTAACCAATTACTAATCCACCTATCAGTAGTATTATCTAGCCCACATTTGACTATTTTGTTTGCAAGGAGATCATGGGGAACCTTGTCAAAGGTCAAACTGAAATAAAGATTAGTATTAAAGTTAGTTTCTTTTAAATCAAAGTTTAGTTCCATTCATGCATGTCATACGCACAGTCCAACCTAGTAACCTAACCGTTATCTTACTTTTATTTTTTATGTCAAGAAATCTGCACACAGTTGATCCTCTACCTGCACATAAAATGGTGCAACAAAGAAGATACATCACCTACATCTGCTTTTCATGACATTCGTCTTGATTGTAGCTGTGACTCGATCCAAGAAGAATTACAGTTGCTCACTAACTTCTGTAAGAAGAATCACTTGTCAAAATGTATTCTTCACGTGGGACTTCATATAGCAACTTGTCTCCCATCTTCTGAGACACTTAATTATTTTCCATGGATAATAAAGACTCTAATTTTTGTAGATACTTCCTGTTGAGAAACTCGAAATGCATCTAAATTCTGCCTATCTGATTATCAGCCACCTGTGTAATGCTCCAAGACTTTGGGACATGAATTCATAATAGCAGAACATATAAATCACTACAGGGTTGGGAAGAACTGAGTTTTTAGTCTCAAAGTAACATCACTGTCATTTGAATCAATGAGCTGTATTAATTCAAATGAAAAGCCTTGGAAATTGGTGCAAATATAGTATTTTGGATGCATTTTCAGTATGTGACTTTTTCTAGTTTCTACTTTTTTTCTTTTTGATCTATATTGGCCTAAATTTTCAATTTAATTTCCCTCTCCCTTGATCCTAATAATTTCAAATTAGTCTTATAATATGGTAGTGTGTGTGTGTTTTTTAATGACAAATATGAAACCCTTTTCTGGGCATAAAGGTCTCCAAAGTTTGGATATCAGGCTTTCTGCAAAGCATTGCTAGCCAGTTCAGGATTGCTCATGAAACTTTTTATGCAGAAAGGTCAAGAATAGTGCTCATGGAACTCTGTCAAAAGAGATACTCAGAAGAGACTACACCTAGCATTTCTCAAAGCTATAGCTATGTTAGTCTCTTCCTATATAAAAAGGAGGTGGTGATGGGAAATGAATCTAGCAGTTCAGATTGACTGGTTTATTCAAGCATGGGCTTTTGTGGATATTAATTCATTTTTTTCCGAAGCACTAACGGAATAGTATTAAATTCACAGGTATTTCAAAGCAGATATACAGTTGTTAGATTGGGATACAGTGCATGAGAATAGAGAAAGATACATATTGTGTCCCTGGCTATTCATCTTGAAAGAGTTATGTAAAAGGATACAGATTTCTTAATACCCCTCCCCATTTTCCAAGTAAAAGCAGGAAAAAGAGAAATAAATAGTGCCATCTAACATATCGAAGTAGAGGTGGTCTAAAGGTGAGTACGGGTGGATTTGTTAGTATTAGCTTTTTTTTGTAACAGGGTGAGGGGATTAGATTTGTGTTAGATAATAGACTTGTGCATTTTGGCTGAACCTCAATCTGTTTCTGCTGGCCGAATACCAATAGACCTCTGTATCCATTTTTTGCACACCTCCCAAAGCAGGTGCACAGCTGGATGGAGTTTTCAGACCACAGCTGATAAATATGGCTAAATCCGGCCCACTAGTGGCAATGGGAGAGGGCTTCCGAGGGCTCCCCTTCCCATCATTTATTTTCCACTTCCCACTGGGATGGAGGAGCAATGACCTGGAGCTATCTTCTGGGCTTCCTGTAAAAAGTTCTCTCTTTTCTCTTGATTTGCTTTTGCACTCCTATCTGCCCTTTCCCCCCTCATGCCTTTCTGCTTTGGGTTTAATGCTTGCTTAAAGCTGTTTCCACTTTCTACTATAGAGGAGAAGCAACTAAATACACTGAAGCCAGAATGAAACAGTGATGCTGAATAGGGGAGGAGGAGCTGTGATTGGCTGCCACGTGATCCTGTTACAGACTGGAAAACGTGACGGCTGGGCCCTTACCATTATGGCCACCTAGTAGAGCTGAAGAAGCCAGTTTGGCTGAAGTAAAATGGCTAAAATGGATCTGTGCACAAGTCTATTAGATAGTGCTATGTATTTCTTTTTATCTTTTTAATTATTTATATATTGTTGTAATTGTGGTATTTTAGATGTTAACCCCATATCTCATATCCCATATCTCGAGGGCTAGAAAAAGAGACTAAGATCCAAGGCAAGCAATGTGTACATTGAATACAATGTATGTTAAAAATAGTTGTATTAAGGTAAAATGTACACCTATACACTTTTGGAATTTTACAACCCCCCCCCCCCCCCCCAGAGTTTCAGCTGATCCAAACTTGAAACAGGAAAAATGTATAAAATTGTCAAATGCATGTATCCTTACTGAACCATGAAGTGAGGTAGAACTTTCTTGTAGTTCAGTGGTTTTCAAAATGTGTTCCATGGAACCCTTGGGGCTGAGCGAAGAATACTGAGAGCCTCCACACTTCTTTCCTCCTCCTTCCTCCTTCCCATCCAAGCTTTGCCTCCTCTTTCCTGCTCCTCTCTGTCCCCACCTACATCACCATCAAAAGCCTTTCCCCACCCTTGTCACCAAAAGTCTTTTTTCTTCAGCCTCCTCATGCCAAAAGCCTGTCCCCTTTGCCACCAAAAGCCTCCCTTGCCACCAAAAGCCTCCCTCTGCCTCCCTTGCTTTGAAAACCCTATTTTCCCCCCACTGCTTAAGGGATGCTTTGATTGAAGATAGTAAAAGGGAGATGAACTGGATTGCCCCTGGGGTTCCTATCATTACTACTACTACTACTACTACTACTACTACTACTACAAAGGTTGGGTGGCCATCTGTTGGGGGTGCTTTGATTGTGCTTTTGCTGCACGGCAGAAGGGAGTTGGACTTTATGGCCCTGGGGTTGCTCCTATTATTATTATTATTATTATTATTATTATTATTATTATTATTATTAAGGCTAGATCTGTGTCTGTTGATTGTGCATTTCCTACATAGTGGAAGGAGGTGAACTGGATGGCCTCTGGGTCTTCCACTGAAATACTGTTAAGTTAATGTTGGTTAAAATTGTTCTTCATTTTAAATTGTTCTTTCTTTTCTTTTCCTTTTTTTTTTTTGCACTACAAGCAAGATATGTTCAGTGCATAGGAATATGCTTCTTTTTCCCCAATTAGTTCACACAAACACTCTCCATCTGCCACTTGCCCAACCTGTCTGTCAAATTTTAAAACACAATGCATGAAATAAATTTCTTTAAAATCTTTTTCACCATCTCATGGCTTCTTAACTTTATCTTGGAGTCTTTGTGAACAATAAATTGAACATAAGCCCACAGTGTCCAGAGGAGGGCAACAGAATCCAGAGGAGGGCAACTGGATGGTTTTCAGATCACAGGACTGGAAACCATGACCTATGAGGAGTGGCTGGGCATGTTTAGACTGCAGAAGAGAAGGTTGAGAGGAGACATGATAGTCACATATAGATATGGGAAAGTATGGCATAAGGAAGACAGAACAGGCTTGTTTTCTGCTGCCCTGGAAACTAGGACTCAGATCAATGGTTTCAAATTACAGAAAGGAGATTCCACCTGAACATTACGAAGAACTTCCTAACTGTGAGAGCTGTTCAGCAGTGGAACTCTCTGCCTCGGAGTGTGGTGGAAGCTCCTTACTTGAAGACTTTAAAACAGAGGCTGGATAGCCATCTGTCCGGGGTACTAGTACTTTCTGCTTTTCCTGTATGGCAGGGGTTGTACTAGATGACCCATGTGGTCCCGTTCAACTCTATTTTTCTGTGCTTCCATGATTCTATGTATTGCACAGTTTTATCATTATAGCAATTAGGAATAAGGAGATAAAAGTTAGAATGCTGAGCAATCATAAACTAAAACCAGGCATAGAGAATTGAATTAAACAAGGGGGCACTTATTTTACCTATAGTCTATTTAAGTAGGTTGTGCTTGGAAGTTGAGCAATCTGAGGCAGATCTAGCTATGTCCTGGTGTCTACCTGTGATCACCTCCTCACCCTTTTTTTGGGTGAAACACCAGAGCAACCCGATGCTATGAGCTGCTCACCCAGCCAGTTGTTTGCTTGTAGAAAAACCCTTGGCAACCCTTCCAAACTCAGAATTCTATAAGATAAAGCAAGCTTCATGAGAAATAAATTTAACATTATGTCATTAATGTATTCACTACTTTCAATGAAGAATGAAAGGCAGCATACAAACTGTTTCCTAATGCATCCATGCCTGTTGGGTAGTGAGAAGTAAATTTCATGCCCCATTTCTAAAATGTTCCAATTTTTAAATCTGCTGGCTGGAAATGAGAGTTGCTTCTCATGTAGTATATTTTAAAATATATAGTAGTGGATATAAAAATTGTGTTTGTTCCAATTTTGGAAGACAGCATACAAATAGCAGCTTGATTTCCACAATTTATTTTCTTTCTCTTGTTTAGGAAAAATTACATACAATAATATTAAATTCCTGGGATATCAAGGCAATGGTTCTTTAAAGGTAAAGGTTTCCCCTGACGTTAAGTCCAGTTATGTCTGACTCTGGGGGTTGGTGCTCATCTCAATTTCTAAGCCAAAGAGCCGGCGTTGTCCATAGACACCTCCAAGGTCATGTGGCCAGCATGACTGCATGGAGCGCCGTTACCTTCCCGCCAGAGCGGTACCTATTGATCTACTCACATTGGCATGTTTTCAGAGTGCTAGGTTGGCAGGAGCTGGAGCTAACAGCGGCTGCTCAGGCCGCTCTCGGGGTTTGAACCTGGGACCTTTCGGTCTCCAGCTCAGTGCTTTAATGCACTTCGCCACCGGGGCTCCTGGTTCTTTAAGAATCTTAAATAACAATTCTCATGAAGGATTACAATTACCTATTTAACTTGTCATGTTATAGTTAGTCCAGTTCTTCATCATATCAGGACTACACAATTATGACTCTTTTACTTATTCATGAACATATCTACGAATGCCATCAATTTACGAATTTATGAAGGCCGGGCTGTGGTGCAGGCTAGCCAGCAGCCAGCTGCAACAAATCACTCTGACCAAGAGGTCATGAGTTCAAGGCCCGCTCGTGCCTGTGTCTGTCTCTGTCTCTGTTCTATGTTATGGCATTGAATGTTTGCCTTATATGTGCAATGTGATCCGCCCTGAGTCCCCTTCAGGGTGAGAAGGGCGGAATATAAATACTGTAAATAAATACTGTAAATAAATTTCTTCAGGTTGATTGAAAGCCTACAGTACAGAGCTATAACTGCATACATGAACAACAAAATGGAACTACACTCAATCTTCAAGAAGAAAGGTGAAATCTAAAATATATATTTATTTAAATAAAAATATGGCATCTCTACTTTTATTTATATAAACAAAGAGTAGGCATGCCAAGTCTAACAACCTACTCAACTTCAAAGGTGAACAAACAGGGGGAGAGTTTTAGAACACTGTTCTTAGGTGTATTCTTCTTGTTGATGTATTCTTTCAAGACATGGTTTTCGGAGGCTCTTTCGTGTGGTTTTCTTGGCAAGAATTGTTCAGAAATGATTTGTCATTGTTCCTTTGAATCCGAGAAAGTTCAATATCACCCATGTTTTCCATGGATGCATGGGAATTCAAGCCAAGTCCTAAAAAAATACTGCTGTTCAATGCCAGGATTGAAAAAAAAAATCATTGTGTTGAGACTTGGTCCTGGATAAACATGCTAACCTGGCTTGTATTACAGACTGACTGGTTCTTTGCAAAACAGCAGGCACCCTCGTGGGTTTGCTGGATTTGAATGTGGGCATCATAAAATGGGTGGCACAGTGTGTTAAAGTGCTGAGCTGCTGAACTTGCGGACCAAAAGGTCCCAGGTTCAAATCCTGGGAGCGGAATGAACGGCCGCTTTTAGCCCCAGCTCCTGCCAACCCAGCAGTTCGAAAACATGCAAAATGTGAGTAGATCAATAGGTACCCGCTCCGTCGGGAAGGTAACGGCACTCCATGCATTCATGCCAGCCACATGACCTTGGAGGTGTCTATGGACAACGCCGGCTCTTCGGCTTAGAAATGGAGATGAGCACCAACCTCCAGAGTCGGTCATGGCTGGACTTAACATCAGGGGAAACCTTTACCTTTACTATCATAAAATGGGTGGCCACAGTAGATTAGAAATTCTTTTGGTGTATAGCCCACACTAATGCACAATAGTCTCCCTTCCTGAACTGTTTGTGTTTGTCTTTGCGAAGGTATTAAGTCCATTCAGACTGTTGTATTGGGGAAGGTCAATATGTAGATTGCTTTATCAGAAGCAACTCAGGACTTTATGCCTTTTATGACAACAGTATGCCTTTCCCAAGTCATATCTAGTGCCACCCATACACACTCTTAATTTAGTGTTTTGTGTTGGGTGAGATAATGGTGATCTTGATAGTTTGACCACTACCTGATGAGATTTAGACTACCTGGATTTGGAGCTTCTGCAGAGTGCAGGACAAATTAAGATGAATCACTTAAGGAAACATATTGATCCAGATGGATTCCCCTTTTGACTCTAACTGTAGATTCATGTCAGATCAAGTAAGAAAGTGTTCCACTAAGTTAATTTATAACATTCATGGCCACAAAGTCTTGTGGTAGACACTAGCTCAGGTTGTTATCAAAAACTGTTAATGATGAAAGCTTGACTGTTCCAATTTTTCAGGTTTTGTAAATCAGCATAGTTAAATCAAGTGCAGCCAAATAGCCAACTTGTTGATTATACCAGGCATCATTTGCTTTCATTGATTTGGTGTCACTAGTTATCTAATGTGTTGCACTTGTCCTCAAATTGAAGTCAGAAGAGAAATTGTAGAATAGTAACGTTGAAAGAGTAGCTCTCAAGGATATAGATCATTGAGACCCTCAGCTATCTCTTTGGGCCTCATAATGTATATGTGTGAGCTATCTCTTTGGACCTCATAACGTATATGTGTGAGCATATATACTTCATGTCCCAAGCTTTCTAGATTCGGCTTATAACCTTCTATACAAAATCTGTCAAATGGCAGGCTGTGGGAGAAATTTACAAAATTAAAAGAAATGCTTGACTCGAAAATAATAAGAAAGTGACATTATAATTACTTTTTTCTCACAATTAAAATTATTTTTATATCATGCTAAATCGTTTTTGACAAATAACAAGCAAATATTCATTTGTATTTAAATATGTGTTTGTGTGTGTGTGGGGGGGGGGGGGGAATGTAAGCATTGTTCTGGAAATCTGGATTTGTATCCCGGAAAGAAAACTTGCTCTGAAAACAGGGATTATATTATATTGTATTCTCTACTGTACAATTCATACCTGACCAACTTTCATTTGCAGAATTCTATTTAAAAAGAAATATAGTAAGATTTGTGTTGATTTAATGTTTACCATTTTGTGTTTGAAGAATACTGCTTTGTAACATGTAATTGGTGTGCAAGTATCTTTTTAACCTTTCCTATACATTTCCTTTTGTGGAAAGCTACTATTTGCTTGAATTGTGTTAAAGTAAACAACAGGACTCAGATTTACACTGTTATCTCATGTGCTGCTGAATGTAGCTGTTGTTTCTCTAAAGCTGTGGAGCTAAAAAATAATAGACATTTCAGCTTGTCAAGCCATCAGCTACCTGGTCTTTCCTGCAGCAAACATTGAAGAATACTGCTCGCTGGACTGTGAAGATTTCAGCTAGAATGTGAGAATACATATTTCATGCAGGATCTCAGAAGATGACACATTTAGCTTGTATTGAAATAGACATATGGACATAAGTAGAGGTATGTTCCCATGATTAAGCCCAGTGTGAAGAATAACTAGAATGATTAAAAGGGTTGTGGGTAGAAATAGCAAGGAGGCATCTGCACATAGCCAAACTATAACTTAACTAAAAGGTTATCCTACCAGTCCCAGGGCCCCTCTTGATCTGTCATATCTTTCAGATACCTGACCTCAACCCTCCAGAGCTAACTACATGCCCTTACATATTCTGAAGTGGTGTGCAGTGTCTGTGAAAATGTTGTGAGGCTCAGTTGCAACTTGCTCCCATATATGACTCTAATATGCCCACACCACAGACCTGATGAGATTTATATCAAAACACAACCTAGTGAAGACACCCATGCGATTTAAGGATGCCTGGTTGGACTATACCACTGCCACTTTGAGGCATATAATGGCCTGTGTTAATCCCAGCAGCAACCAGAGGGTGTGTGTGTGTGTGTATATTTGTGTCAGGAGCAACTTGAGTCGCTTCTGGAGTGAGAGAATTGGCCGTCTGCAAGGACGTTGCCCAGGGGACGCCCGGATGTTTTGATGTTTTTACCATCCTTGTGGGAGGCTTCTCTCATGTCCCCACATGGAGCTGGAGCTGATAGAGGGAGCTCATCCGCACTCTTCCCGGGTGGGAGAATTGACCCCATGTACCACAGAAAGCCAAACTAGAACAAGTTAAATCATAAAAATATAGTTCTACCTCTACACTGACAAAAGTGGAGTCCAAAAGGAACAGTATGGAATGCCAGTCAAGGCAAACTGATGAAGAAGCACAACCTACAAACCATCTACAGACCCACAAAGAAAATCCAACAAATGCTACGGTCAGTGAAAGACAAGAGGGATCCTCTCTCCTCTGCAGGAGTCTATCGGATACCATGCAGTTGTGGACAAGTATACATAGGGACCACCAAACGTAGCACCCAAACAAGAGTCAAAGAACATGAAAGGCACTGCAGACTAATTCAACCAGAGAAATCAGCCATAGGAGAGCACTTGATGAACCCGCCTGGACCACAGTATATTATTTGAGAACACAGAAATGCTGGACCACTCCAACAACTATCATGTCAGACTACACAGAGAAGCAATTGAAATCCACAAGCATGTGGACAACTTCAACAGAAAAGAGGAAACCATGAAAATGAACAAAATATGGCTACCAGTATTAAAAAACTCTAAAATCAAAACAGTAGATGGGAACCAACACTCTGAAGGAAGAGGAGCCCCAAGGACAGCTATTGACTGAACAAAGGATCCCCCCAGGCAAGAGACAAAAACCTTTCCAATGCTAATTAGGGTGATTAACTGAAACATTAATGATGGCTTCTCAGTGACAAAGGACTCTTGCCATACCCTGGACTCTCCACAGATATATATTTTTTCCTTTCCTAGTTTATCCATACCTCACAACCTCTAAGGATGCCTGCCATAGATGTGGGCGAAACGTCAGGAGAGAATACTTCTGGAACATGGCCACACAGCCCGAAAGACATACAACAACCCTGTGATCCCGACCATGAAAGCCTTCGACAACACAATTCCCCACTCCTTGTCACCAAATATGCCACTTCATCACACTGGGCTTTTTTAACATCCTTGGACACTTCCCCATCATTCCAGTGACAGATGGGCACACTGCCCATCACATGATGCTGCTAAACTTCTAGTGGAAGCCGCACCCACAACTGCAGTGGAAGCATCCAAGTAAGCTTCTCTCCAAACATGGGAGCCTGCCCATGTTTTGCTGGCTCCAATGGAACCAGCACAGATCCATACTGTTTCAGTGATATTTGCCTTGTTTGATGGGAGAAGCATTGCTGCAATGAAGTAGCATATGAGGGAACATAATCACCCATCATCCCTGCCATTTTTACATGTAGGCTGGCAAAACGGCACAAGGGGGAGTCCCCCATGTGATCAGGTTTCAAGTGCACAGCAATATATCAGTCTTCCAAAATTTACTGATCATGCCATGCTGTTACCTGTCATTTCTGTGAAGAAGATCCAAAGAAGGCAGCCAGGATTTAAATAACTGCCCCCCCCCCCCCCCCCCAGCACAGCAACATGATGACTTGTGCCTTGATGTAACACTTCCTGGCCTTTCCAACATGGAAGTCAAGAAGACCTTCCCCTACAGGGCTGTGAGCTCTGTGGATCTTGAGTTATATTAGATGCAAACGGATTATATGCTCAATAAAACAATTAACAAAAATTAGTCAATATCAACATTTCACCAACAATGAAAGATCCTGTTCTTATGATAAGGATGGTAGATTCTGTCTATTTCATTTTGTGTTTATTTTTCAACTTGTGGCATTTTCTTGGCTTCGGATAATTTCTCATTTTTGTTTATATGGTATGCTCATTCTTTAGTGAACCATGTATATAGTTCATTCAGCACAATTTCTTTTGATGGCTTGATAAGTATTAGGAATCATATGTGTGCTCTCATTTCCTTCAAGGTCTTCCTGTTCTTCACTTTTCAAAGCACATAATTGTGGCAGCTTTCTTTGAGTTTATGATTTTATAACTATGAATTTGTTTTCTACTAACTGACAAAGCAGTTCAAATGTCAACCTAGCAGCTCCATACTCGCAGTATGCGGATGCCGATAAATGGCCTGGCAGCTGAAATAAATCTATTCATGCCATTTTGCAGCCCAGTAAGCTTAATAACAGATATTAAAATCTTTTTTTTTCTGCCACTGGAGTAGTAATGTAGAATTTGTACAACAGGGAGACCTGTGGCTCATATTTATACATCAAAAAGACTCCATTAGTAAGACATTCGTCACTCTTTGGAAAATATAAAACAAATGGGACATTTCAAATGAAAGCACCATGTCTTCTCCTCTGAAACCCGCAAGTGATGGTTGTTCCTTCTGGGGGAGTCAATTTCAGTCCTGTTAAAAGGCCTGCTAAGTTTTCAAAAGGCTTTCTAGTAAGTATTTGATTCAGAACTTCATTATCAGCTGTCAGGTATACAAGAATCTTTTATGTAGAATATTATGTGTGGCAACACCTTTCAGCACTAATTCAAGTACTTGAATTGAACTAATAAAAACCTCTCCAATATAATACTACCTTTTCCCTCCTAGAAGCAAAGACTTTACCAAACAAAGCTTGTGTGTCAGTCCTCAAGGAGAACTGATAATACAGCAACTGAATGAACAATTCTGAATGAAAAAGGTGATCTATGCATGACGAAAGGTATTTTCATGTCAGGTCTATGGTAGAGTGTCAATATGTATACACAAATGTACACTGAAATCCATGGTTAAAACATACAGTTGGGCCTCCTTAACTGTGAATTCTCCAACCCCAAATTGCATCATCCACTGCTTGGAAATACCGCCTCCCCCCCCCCCCCCCCCCCCCGCAAAAAAAATGCAAAAAGAAAAAATTGATTTTGCCATTTCAAATAAAGGACACCATTTTACAATGCCATTGCATATCATGTGATTTGAACATCAATAGCTTTGAGTATACATAAGGGGCCCTGGAACCAAAACTTAGTGGACTCCTAGGGCCCACTGATTCTTCTAGCTCTCTGTACTGATTCCTATGACCTTTAGAAATGCATCACAGCTCAAGAGATTTTGTTGTCACCATTTTGTTCATAGAATTGTTTTGCCTTTTAGCAAGGAAACTCACTGCAATCTATATAGTTGGAACAACTCTTTCCTTGGTACCAATGCCCTTTTTTAACATATTTGGGGGGAACATGCTTATGCAACATGCATGGAAGATTTATGTTGGAATTGATTTCCACATTTTTTTTCTTATTGGGGATGGTTTACACTTAACTCATGGAAGAATAGTCCATGCTAGGCATAGGAGCAGATCTCTGTCACCCTCTGCCCATTACAAGCAAAATATAATGTTTCACACAAGGCACGGATATGCATTTCTCACATGATCAACCTGCTCATTTTTTTTTTGTCAGTAGTCAGTCGTGGATCTTATTGATGGAACCTATGATTTGATTGATTTGTTTTATTGTTTTGTTTTTACATTGTTCTGTACGGGCTTGGCCCCATGTAAGCCACCCCGAGTCCCTTCGGGGAGATGGGGCGGGGCATAAGAATAAAATTATTATTATTATTATTATTATTATTATTATTATTATTATTATTATTATTATTATGTGACAACACATATTCCTACCATGTATTTTCTTGTAAATTAGCGAGTGGAGAGAGATGAATCTTGAGGCATTGACTGCATCTAAGCATTTACAGTATTTGTCATTGGTTGGTGACTGGAACATCTCCATGTAGCTCTTCAGAAAAATGAATAACATAGTTCAACACACATGGGCCACACATTACCACTCTGAAAGCATACAAATGGTTTAATCAGGTTTATTACTAGGGGTGTACATTTTGGTAAAATTCCTTCCTGAATTTCATGCCATTTTCTAACACCCCCCTTCCAATCCATTTTACATGAATTTTCATTTTTCGAAATGGGTGATATGCCATTGTTTGTGTTGGCAGACAAATTTTTGGGAGTGGTCCAACCGTAGGCAGCAATTGGGAGGCCTCGTGGGTTCTTCTTTTTGTTATTTTAAGGCTCTTGAGATGAAAGTGACTACACTAGGAGGACACATTTACAAATGCAAGCCCCCCAAGTTTCATAACATTTGGGTTGTTCCACTATTTTTAGTGATTTTTAGCAGTTTCTTGGAATAAAATGCCCTTTAAAAACCCAAAGCTCCTCCTCCTATCCCCTGGAATGTGTCCACAGGGCGGAGCAGCAATAGGGCAGAAAGAGAGTGTGTGAGTAAGTCAAAAACATGAACATTAGAAATTAGTTCTAAGGGCTTTGTTTATTTTTTGTTTATTTTTTAAATAAGTGTTTGGGATGAGGAAGGCTTCTCTTGCTAGACTGGTGCAGTGGAGCAGGTAGAAGTCACCTAAATGTACACTCAAACATACATACACATACAAGCCAGATGAACTGGGGCAGCAGGAGTACACAAGCCTGAACAGGTAGGGCAGAGGAGGAAAAAAATGAGAGAGTCAAAGAAGTGAAGGAGAAGGGCTTTTATGGGTAAATATATATATATGGAAAAGGAAGATACAGGGCAGAGTACAAGCAGCAGGATAGATAGATAGGACTAGGGGGGTATGGAAAAAAGATTGAAAGAAATTCTCCCATGTGGACTTAAGGGAGTCAGGCTATCTCCTGACTCCTCCCTTCCCTTTACCACTCACCACATAGTTAAGACTTAAAGAAACATCCCAAAAAGCCCTTTTAAAAGCCCCTCAACCAATGCATGCCCACCCTCTTCAACTTCCTAGCATAATAAGAAAAAAGGAAGCTTGATATTAAGGAAAAGTTTTGGAGCAAAAATCAAAGCAAAAAAAACCAAAACAAAACAAACAAGCCAAATGAGAGAGATACAACCAATGAACAGCTAGGCAGCAGCACTGAAACAAGCATCCTCTCTTTCACACAGCCAGGACGCCCCTGGAAAATCATGATTGGCTCAGAAAGCAGGACTCCTCTGTACGCCACACAGTTATTGAATGAAAATGAAACCCCCTGATTTAGGCAAAAAAGGTAATAATGCCTGTTCCATTATGGCTGAAAGGGCAAAAAAAAAATGACAAAGCAGCCGGAGCCTGTTTCTAAAAAATGGATCATTGCACTGCACAGCCCTATATATCAAATACAAAAGGTTATGAAATGAGCAGGCATATATGAAAAGAAATACATCATACCTAGGACCTCTTCATACTACCTTTTTTCCACTTCCCAATGTTATTTTTGTCTTTCAGCCACCGAGCCCAATGGCTCCCACCACACTGCAAACAACTACTTCCGGGTGAAGTGCTGCCTCCACTGAAAAATGGCAACAGCAGACAACAGCAGGCTCCCCGTCTTTCTATATGGAAAGATAGGTTTAGCCAATGAAAAGGCTGAAAGGGCAAAAAAAATTGACAAAGAAGCCGGAGCCTGTTTCTAAAAAATGGATCAGTGCACTGCACAGCCCTATTTATCAAATACAAAAGGTTAAGAAAGAGCAGGCATATATGAAAAGAAAAACATCATACCTAGGACCTCTTCACACAATCTTTTTTCCACTTCCCAATGGTATTTTTGTCTTTCAGCCACCAAGCCTATTGGCTCCCACCACACTGCAAACAACTACTTCCTGGTGGAGTGCTGTCGCCACTGAAAAATGGCAACGGCAGACAACAGCAGATGGGTTGAGCCACCGAAAAGGGCTTCCCCCCATGTGATGAGGGAGGGGGGAAGCCACAATCGAATGGGGTATGGGGAGATGAGCCTCCACACCCCCTGCGTGACCACTGGTGAGATGCAGCAATCTGCAATGTGTGGCATGAGTAAAGATCTCTAGTGTCCGTCTTTATTAAACTTGAATGAAAAGTAAAAGTGATTAGTCAATTAGCATGTGTTCAGACATGTATACCTGTATAATATATTCTCTCTAGTATAATTGGTAGTGTGCCGCCGAATGCCAGTGACTGGACTACATAACTGAAAAAAAGCTACAGCATTCGTACCATGTTGTGGATCTCATAAGTACCTGGTTGAGGTGACTAGACAGATGTCTATTCTAATCTAAATGAACTCAACAGTTTTGGTCTTAATATTTGTGAAGGTGATAGGTGTGAATGGATAGTCTATATGTCTACACTCAAAATTCTGTTTACAATCAGTTCTCCTCTCATGAGAAAGAAAACATTGAAACATAAATGATACATTATACAATTTAAGTCAAATAAGATTAATAACATTTCATATAAGTCCAGGAGATACAAATTCATTGAAATTCATTTATGATTAGAATGCCCAGTAGTTCAAGTATTTTGGAAGGAAGTATTTCATACAATTTCACAAATAATGATCTATATTTACAACAGATAACTAGACTTACGCTTCAACATAAAATACAGTAGAGTCTCACTCATCCAAGCCTCGCTTATCCAAGCCTCTGGATTATCCAAGCCATTTTTGTAGTCAATGTTTTCAATATATCGTGATATGTATTTTATAATTTCCCCCCAATCCTTGGTGTTTTCGTTCTTATCTAATTTCCGGGTGAATAATTCTTTATTTTCAGTACCAATTTGTGTCCTGTTAAATCTTCCGTTTCCTTCTTTATCTTGTTTTAAAATGTTTGTACTTTGTCATATTCCAACCACATATGCATATATGACCCAATTTTTCCACATCCATGCCAACACAATTTTGTGATTTATTTATTTATATGAGCTAATTGAATTGGGGTTCTATACCATTTAATCAGTATTTTCCTTTGTGTTTCTATAATCCTTATGTGCTTGATTTTTTTTTTGATTGAATTGATCCAGTAGTCAATGTTTGAGTCATTAATATTCAAGCCCTCTTTCCATATCTCAGGCAATGTTTGTTTCCATTTATATTGTTTTTCAACTAATTTCTTATATATAAAACCCATCAGGCCTTTCTCCTTTTCTAATTTCCACTTTACAATTTGGTCAAAATCTGTTTCTGGACCTTCCTTTTTCTTCCAATTCATAATCCTTTGTTTCAGTCCATTCCAAAGAAGCCAGTTACATTGACCACAATTGACTTTTATCATTTCCCAATCCTCAATTGTCCCATCTGGGTTTAGGAGATTTCTTATCAATCTCATTCCATTTTGTTTTAAATTTGAAGCCAATATTGAACTTATTCAAACCTTTTCAGGTTGTCCTAACTCTAATGTTTAAGTCTGATGTGAATCAGGTAGTCTTAAGCATTTGTAAGTCTCATCACTTTTCATGGGAGAGTTCAACACATACTTAGATTTCTCCCAGTGAAATCAGTGGTGTGCAAAAGTATCCAAATTTGATTAGATCATTCCTTTTTATTGCTGTAGTTATTTATTTTCTTTCAGTGTCTGTTTTCCCATGTGCAAAGCTATTTGAAAATTGAACAAGAACAAAATAAATGTTAAGTGGAGTCTTTAAAGAATCACTCTCATAGCTAGGCAGGACTCAACATTTGACTCCCTTTGACTTTTTCTGCTGGGTTAATGGATCTCCTGAATTTTTGTTGTCATGTTGGTCTATGTTTTGTTGTCAAATTGGTCTATGCTTCACTTCTGAACCAATCCAAAGGCTGTATATTTTGGAAAAGCCAAGAACAAATTTCAGGGTCATAGCCAGATTTCTTGTCAGTACAGATGAAGAGGACTTATTTACTGTGCATCTTGGCAATACTGCTTTTCATCACCAACCCTACCATTTCCATCTTGCAGCCACAAAATACGCAATAGTCAACATACCAGGTCAGATATTTGGACATGGTAGACTCCCCTAACTTCTAATTTGTGTACCAAATTGCTTCTGGTTGTGAGGCCACTCTGAGCCCCCTTCGGGGTGAGAAGGGCAGGATACAAGTATGGGAAATAAATAAATAAATACCATATTGTCGGATCAAAAGTTCTAGAGCATGCAAAAGCTTCCCTCTACATTTGCATCTTTTTGAGATGATTTGTATTGCTCTACTGAAAATTTTACAGTTCTGGGTGTTGTAGTAGTAGTAACACAAATATTAATAGAAAGTACACCCGGAAGGAGGTCAGGTTTTTTTCCCAATAATGGCCTGCAAATTGTATGAGTATGAGTCAGGAAATCTGTCTCCTGTTGTTTACCATAGGAAGTATAATTGATGTTTAACAGATCAGTTCTAAACACTTCTGAACTCAAAATACTCTCTGACTTTTTCTTCCATCTTCCCATAACTTCTAAGTTAGTGCAACTGCATGGCTCATTACTACTGAAGCATGGGTATGCTTTAGTTCACCACACCAGCTCAGGAAACCAACCATCTTTCCCATTCTACCCAGGACATTCTCCTTGCTGTGGGTAGTTAGCAGCTCAAAAGAATCCAAACCTATTTATCAGCAATATCATCTAAAATGGGACACCTATCTTGGAACAGCAGATGACATCTACCAGTACTTCCACTAGCCCAGCAAGTGGCTGAAGAAGATGGGCATCAACTCATGCTAGTTTTTATCAGCAATATTTCCTGTCAAAATGATTGTGCTATGAATGTGTCCAGTCACTATATTTGTTAAATTCCACCAGTATACCAGTCATAGCTCTTGTGCATTAGATATTCTGTATGGGCAAGGGGTACTTTTGGTAAATTGAAAAGTTCTTCAACCAGCAGTATTGTACCTCAAATTGCGCCTATTGAAATTAGAAAGCCTTACATGGTGTCTAATTTCCACTGCATCATACTGTCTTTGCTTACTGCATTCCTGTGATATGATGTTACACACACACACCAATGTACCAGAACATTTCACAGTGGTGCAACCTGAATGCGTTAACTGTGATGCTGTGAAGTTACTATTGAATAATTCTGGTATAGGAGGACAAGAAGACATCAAGATTTAAACTTACGCCTTTATTATTATGAACACATTTCAAATGGGATATCTGTTATTTAATAATCAGTAGGAAAATGAATTTTCATGCTAATGTTATTGTATACAAAGCAGACAGCTTACCAGTTAATTATAAAAAATTGAATATATAATTCTTACTTCACCACATTTTCTTCTAAACTTCCTTCAAATCAATTAATTTAGTTTGTGCTAAAAAAAATGCCACAGACAGTAAGGCATGATTAAAGCATTGGCTATAAATAGAGATGTCTTGTTTTGATTACAAAAACCATGCATAATTCTGATTTGCATGACAAATATTTAGTTTTCTTCAGTTGCTGTTGCTAAGCTTCTTGCCCCTTCTGTTAAGTGTTAGTTATCTGCAATTTTTTGCATTCCTTTTTTTTCAAAAATTAGATCAATATCAAAATTTACAAAAGGCAAAACAAATCATTTCAGAAAAAGTAATGAAGATTCATCTCTCACCCTCATTTCTGCCAAAAGAAACTACAGATGGAGGCAATTTTTCTTGAAATGCATGCTGTTTACACAGCAGTTTACATTCATAAGGTGTTAGTTTCATAAACAAGCAAGCTGATGTAATATTATTATGCCATTTTTAGCTAGCCATGGGCTATTCCAACAAAACACACACCTTGCCTTAAAAATGGCAGCAGCAGTTATTAATTACTGTAGGCAATCCAAGGTTCAATATTTGAATCTTTCTGTAATATTTTTCTTCAGACATGTACCTGCAATTTTCCTATATTGATGCAGGGTGAGTTTTTAATCCATCATTCTAAAGCATAGCAAGTTGGTGTAGATGGGGATCATCTTCGCAGTGGGCAAACACTGCACAGGGCTGCCCTTGCCCATGTTACTCAAACTTGGAGGAAGCTTCAACTGTCCCCACTGTCATCCCATGTTTCCCAAGCTCAGGATGGCAGTCTCCCTGTTATATTGCAGAGGTCTCTGGCTATGACATAGCCCATATCAGATTGATGGCGAGCATTGCCTTGTCTCATGTAAAAGAGAACGAGTAGGACCTGTGCCATGGTCAGAGACCAATATGACATAGGATGCGGAACAATGGCTTCAAACTACAGGAAAGGAGATTCCACCTGAACAAAAGGAAGAACTTCCTCACAGTGAGAGCTGTTCGGTAGTGGAACTGTCTCTCCCAGATTGTGGTGGAGGCTCCTTCTTTGGAGGCTTTTAAGCAGAGGCTGGATGGCCATCTGTCGGGGGTGCTTTGAATGCGATTTCCTGCTTCTTGGCAGGGGGTTGGACTGGATGGCCCATGAGGTCTCTTCTAACTCTACTATTCTATGATTCTATAATTCTATGAAGGCAAGGAAGGGACAGTTTGGTTGGCCACCCAGCAGGGTGGAACCACTAACCAGTGGGGATTCCCTCCTGTTTTTGCAGTTGTTGGAGGAATCTCTTTAGAGACAAGACCCAGGATTGAACAAATGTTGAAGATTTTGGATCAGTGTAGATCTGTCCAGTGATGCCAAAATTCCATTTAAGACCATTGTTACCAGTACCGTATGAGGCGCTGCTGCCTCAGATTATGCAACCACCATGACTTGCTTTGCATAATTATAGATATATAAGTCTATATGTTAAGGGTGGACAAAATGTATCTCTATTGCTACAGATATCCCCTCACAATGGAGTTTGCAGTCCTTTTGTCAGTCCTTGGAAGGTGTAGGACACAAAGCAGACTCACAAAGGTATTCCGTGGATACACTTTATTGAAATCCTTCTTGCCAAGATGAAAGCAAAGCTACTACTGACTGAGATCTGCCCAGACCTCAGCATATCATAGAATCATAGAATCATAGAATAGTAGAGTTGGAAGAGACCTCAAGGGCCATCTAGTCCAACCCCCCGCTAAGAAGCAGGAAATCGCATTCAAAGCACCCCCGACAGATGGCCATCCAGCCTCTGCTTAAAAGCCTCCAAAGAAGGAGCCTCCACCACGGCCCGGGGGAGAGAGTTCCACTGCCGAACAGCCCTCACAGTGAGGAAGTTCTTCCTGATGTTCAGGTGGAATCTCCTTTCCTGTAGTTTGAAGCCATTGTTCCGTGTCCTAGTCTGCAGGGCAGCAGAAAATAAGCTTGCTCCCTCCTCCCTATGACTTCCCCTCACATATTTGTACATGGCTATCATGTCTCCTCTCAGCCTTCTCTTCTGCAGGCTAAACATGCCCAGCTCTTTAAGCCTCTCCTCATAGGGCTTGTTCTCCAGACCCTTAATCATTTTAGTTGCCCTCCTCTGGACGCTTTCCAGCTTGTCAGCATCTCCCTTCATCTGCGGTGCCCAAAACTGGACACAGTATTCCAGGTGTGGTCTGACCAAGGCAGAATAGAGGGGGAGCATGACTTCCCTGGATCTAGACGTTATTCCCCTATTGATGCAGGCCAAAATCCCATTGGCTTTTTTAGCTGCCGCATCACATTGTAGGCTCATGTTTAACTTGTTGTCCACGAGGACTCCAAGATCTTTTTCGCACACACTGCTGTCAAGCCAGGCGTCCCCCATTCTGTATCTTTGATTTCCATTTTTTCTGCCGAAGTGAAGTATCTTGCATTTGTCCCTGTTGAACTTCATTTTGTTAGTTTCGGCCCATCTCTCTAGTCTGTCAAGATCGTTTTGAATTCTGCTTCTGTCTTCTGGAGTGTTAGCTATCCCTCCGAGTTTGGTGTCATCTGCAAACTACTACTTCAAACTACTACTTCCCCCCGACTCCCCTTCCACATTCACACCTATCTGTCAATAGTCCTTTCCCAGGCTTGGAAGACAGAGCAGGCCACAAATCAATCCTCCCAGCCAGATGGCCCTTATCATTTAGGCTATCTCCATCACAATTGTTCTGGCAGGATGGGAACAGGTTAGCTTAGTGTGAATGCTGGGCAATCACATCCTGATACCTTTGCACTTTCAATTCATTGACCAGTTAGTCAAAGTGAGATGTAATTACAATTACTCAAATCTGTAGGTTTGTCCCCCTTCCCCATTATTTTATCCCTTCCAGGATCACACACACTCACACAGCAGTTTAAAGAGGTTTGAATTCTGATTCTCATTTTCACTTGTGATGAAGTCAATGAAGGCTCAGTTGGTCCCTCTTAGCTTTTCTCTGCCTTCAGGCAAATGCCTTCTTCTTTAAATAGGCCTTCCAGGTATTTGTCACAACCCAGGCTGCAGAGCACCAATAACCATACACAGAGGCCAGAATCTATCTAATATCTTTATTGAGGAAATATATAAAGTTAGTAAAAGCAAGTGTAGGAAATAGTTCAGAAGTAGATCTTTCAGGAAAGGTCAAAATTAGTCCAGAGAAACAATGTCCAATATGAGATATTAAGGTCCAAAGTTGTAATCCAATAACCGAAACACTCACTTTGCCAAGCAAAGTGAGGGGAGAAGACAAGGTCCTTTAGTCCATGAAACTTAGGCAAGGCAAGGAAATAACTTGATTCTTGGATACAAGGCTTAATTCAAGGCAACAAAGAACAAGGAGCAAAAACAGGATCCGTGGTAAATTCGTGGCGAGGTCAAGGAAGGCAAGGCTGGGTCCGTGAAGCAAAACAAGGTCCTGGGAAGCAAGCAAGGCTGGAAACGGGAGCGTAGTCCACACACAACCTACTCCCGTAGTTGACGAATTGACTCCGCAAGATTCCTATGAGGGCAAAACACCTAAGTAGGGTCTCGGTTTCCCGCCAAGAGCAGATTCTCTGGGGAACCAGAAGCGAAATCCATTCTCTGGGTCCAGATGCATGACTCCTTAAAGTTTCTCATGGGAAGCAGGCTAATCAACCATTTGTTTGGCCGCGATTCTCAGGCTTCTGCGATTAGCCTGTTGAGCTCCTCTCTGTTGTTGACAATAATCACGGCGAGAAAAAGGGGGAGATTTTGGCTCAGGGCTTGTTTGGCAAACTTCTGGAAGGCAAACCTCCTGCAGGTGCAAGGGTTCCAGTTCTGGCTGAGAAAGTTCCAATTCTGACTGAAACGGAGGAAAACCTAAGTTTTCCTCTTCATCTGTCACAACAGCGCTAGGAACGGGACTACATGGCCCATGAGTCATCACAGTATTAACCTTTAAAGTCAAACTGGCTGGGGCAGAAGTATGTTTAAAGGGTTTGCTGTATTTTTAAATACACGTTTATTTGTTTATTTATCATGTCAGAAGTGAAGTCACTTCTGATTATGAGAGAATCAGCCATCTATAAAGACGTTGCCCAAAGGATGCCCAGATGTGTCACAATCCTGCAGGGAGGCTTCTCTCATGTCCCCCTAAATACATGTTAATGTTACTATATGTTGAATGTGTTTTTAAATGTTTTTACTTAATTAGATTTCATTAATTGTTTAAAACTTTTTACAATTTTGTACTGGATATTGGTTTTAACAATGATGTTTTAACATATATTCTGAGCTACTTTGGGTCTATATTGGGGAAAAGGCAGTTTATAAAATGAACAAACAAACCACTCTTAACCCTATGTAATTAATGGGGTCATCATAGTTCAACATGTGATTTGAAGAAACAAACAAATAACATTAATAATTGCAAAGATAATAAACTCCACTAAAAAAAAGGCAAACAAGAGCATAATGGGTCTAGTATATTGAGGGCTGGAGGAGATGGGGAGGTGGGGTTTAGAGGAAGAAGACAAGATAGACAGATAGCTATAATTGCATGGAGATTTTTTCCCCTTGCCTCTAAGTGGAGATTAGCAACAATCTGAAATTCATAGGGAGTTGGACTAAAGGAATACATATGGAAGGCATGCCACAAATGTACAGAGTCCAATGCAACAGACTTATATGAGGATCACATAAACCTTGTAAAATCTCAAACCAATATCAGTCCTAATAGACAATCTCCCATGGAAATCTTATGAGGGAATGCCAACCTCAGATCCTTCAAGACAGCTATAACAAAATGAGCAAAAGCGGGGAGGCTAATTATAACAGATATTCTTTTAAAATGGTAGCTGCCACCAACCTAAAATGTCTTTAGGATTTTTTTAATTAAATGTGTCTGAGGCAAATTTCTCCCATTCCTTGCCCACACTGTTTCTACCCCTGACTCCCAAACTGATGTTCACTATGAGGCTTTTCTGTGGTATTTTATTGTTGTATTACTGGAACTTTTATTAAGGCTTCTTGATGGAAAATATACACTGTGGAGGCTCTTGAAAGTTGAAAATAGAATAAAAATTTATTTTCTTAAAAACAGGCAAATAATTACTTCAGCGAGGTACATTAGCGTAAATGGTTACAGATGTTCTTCAGCTTAACTTAGTTGTATGTTTCAGGTTACTTCACTTAGTTTCAAACAGGTCCAACTAACTAACCAATCTATCTATTGGTCACAAAAAACCCTCGCTCTATTTTCTGAGAATAGACATGAGTTCCCCATGGTTGTTAATTAACTCTAACCTAGAGTCCTTCTATTAACCAGCCCAGTAGTGAGAGTCAATCTCTTGAGTTATCTTCCCCTCAAGAGATCCAAACTCCCTGACCTAGCCTGTCAGTTTCCACAGCTTTTAGTTCTCTCTCTCACACACACACCCTCCAAACTCCAAAACCCAACTGCTTTCTTCAAACCCTAAAACAGAACTCCCTTCTTCAAACCCTCCAAACAGAACTGCCTGGAGCTCTTTTTTCTCTCTGCACTCTAAGACTTGGCTCCTCCCATCTGCTCTGGTTGGCCAATCCTAGGAGTCTCTCTCTAAGCTCCTCCCCCTTTCTAACCACACTCAAGATGGCTGCATGGCATTCCTTAACAAAATGGATGCCTGCCTCACTCACTGTTACCAAGGCTTCATTCCCAGCCTAATAGGTAAGGTTAACTTCAACAGCCAATTAGCTTTTTAAATTAGTTGCATACTATTTAACATTTTAAAATGATAATTTCTCAAAACCAGAAGTGGAGCTCCAGCCACTTTCTTTTTCTTCATTTTTTCCTCCACAATTTTGGAAGTCCATGTTGCCTTTGAAGGGTCTTATGGACAGAAAATGCTGACAAATGTGTCTCAATTCTCTGCCCTTGCTACTAATCAGGTTTATCTGTCATAATATACAAATAGAGTCTATCTAGTTATCTATATTCCAGAAAGGAAAATATGATATCTTCCATGCTTTAGCCTTTTGCAAATGCTGTAAAATTATATATTCTGAGTTCAAAAAAACTTACTTCCCCCTCCTCCCCCACAAAAAACAAAACAAAACAAAACAAAAAACCAAGAGCCTTCTTTTCAGGGAACTGAATATTTGGCTCATTCTTCCAGTCCTGCTTCATTGTTGTGAAAACATAATAATGATGCATAGGTGGTTTTGAAAGTAGTATATAGATTTAGGGAATACTAACATTCTGGTTGCATTTACTCATTCAAGCTATAACAGGATTTATTTATGGAAATCCTTTTTGATCATATTAATATGCTCCATTCTGGATATAGGCATAATCTGCCTCTCCTATGTCAGTCCACATCGAGGACATTGGGAAAATGGAAAAAAGAACATGACATAAACCAAAGGGAGACTAATAGAAAGAAGAATTGGGCTGGTCTAGTCCACATTGAGAACTGACTGCTGACATGCAGTTTCAGATTCATAAATGCAGATTTTGACAAAAAAATGTTTCCCATTTTTAGCATGCAGCACAAATGTGTCTCTCACAATACCTCTGTGCTGCTTTGAGCACTTTTCCACCATGTTTTTACTGGTAGAATGCTCTGTTGATTATTTCTTTTCTGCTGGCCTATCAGTTGAGTTGCACTTGCATGATGGGAGAATACCTCCCATTCTCTACTACAGGAGACCTGCAAATAATGTATGAGATCACAATAATTATGTTGCCTGAGGATTGCCAATTTGGAGTAAGTCTCATTGAGCTCAATAAGACTAATTTCGGACTGCAAATCAGAAGTGAGAATCACAAAGGGGCTCCAAATGTTATGGGACTACAACTTCCAGCTTCCATTATTGGCTAGGAATTACAATACAATATCAGTAAGACCATGCCTGCTATAACTCATTAAAAAGTGATACTCTCCATATATATATATATATATATATATATATATATATATATATATATATAAGCTTTGCTCGGCCACGCGTTGCTGTGGCTTATGGGAATCCTTATGGAATAGCAGTGAATAGCCTTGCAGTCTCAAAGCCTGTCCGTTTTCTGGAGTAGCTGGAGCTTTTTGTTGTATGAACGTAGATGCATGGATGAGGGGTTGTGCTGGCAAGTTTAGTGTTTCTGGGATGTGTAATTTTGTTTGTTTTTTTGTCCTAGGCCGAAATTTCATTACCCTTTTATATATATAGATTGGTTGCATTAATTTGAATATGAAATCAGAGAGATGGAGAAGAGCATTGACTTAGAAGTCCTACCATGTTCTTCCATTTCACATGACTACCTTTAAATATAATTTAGCAATTCTGTCTTACAATGATTTTCTGTTGTGTTTAATGTTTAGCAGTAAACCATTTATTACCATTACTGTGTGCCATCAAATCTTTCCCAATATATGGCTACCTTAAGATGAAACTATCATAGTTTCCTTGGCAAGATCTGTTCAGACAAGGTTTGCCACTGCCTTCCTCTGAGGCTGAGAGAGTTGTACTTGCCCAAAGTTATCCAGGGAGTTTCAATGACTGAACCATGCTATTTCAACTCTGGTCTCCAGAGTCTTAGTCCAACACCAAAAAACAAAAACAAAACCTACTATGACATGCTGGTTCTCATGCAGACCATTTATGGAGTTAAATAATTGAATATCTGAGAGCTACAAGGAAATCTTTTCTAGTGATTATGATGGCAAATATTCTCTAGTCAAATACATATGTGCTGAAACCTTTCATGTTTACCTTCAGTATTTGACATAGCTTGCAGCAGCACTGATAATAATTCACATACAACAGTCAGTATTTGGCACTATTATATGGCTGACAGAATGTAACACAGAGATTTGATGGCAGCAAGCATGGAACGTGCAACATTAAAATGGATATTTGGTGTGGAAGAGGCTCCTTCTTTGAAGGCTTTTAAGAAGAAGCTGGATGGCCATCTGTTGGGGGTGCTTTGAATGTGATTTTCCTGCTTCTTGGCAGGGGGTTGGACTGGATGGCCCATGAGTTCTCTTCCAACTCTATGATAGTATGATATGATATTTAACCAGTAATGAGATTCATCCATTTCACATTACCTGAATTTAGTTAAGGAAGATAGATAAGTACTTATGTTGTACTTGAATACTCAAATTTAAACAGTCCATTTTGTGTTTGCATGTCTAATCCAACTTTCAGATATGTGAATTTATCTCATGTTGAGGTGTTGTAGAAAGATTAGTCTAATTAATGTTAAAATCAAGGAGAGGGATGGATATCATGGGCCCTTGCCAGATGTTGTTGGACCATTTCTATCCTCCCTTAACTGTACTAGTTGTGGGTAATAGGAGTTGTAGTCCAATAACATTTGAAAGCCACATTTTCCCATCCTGAACTTGTTTCTTACCAATAAAGATCAATCTTAACTTCATTGACATTTAAATCAAAAGTGCCACTGTAAAATTGTAGGAGACAGAAGTCTACAAGAAAGCATCTATACTGTATAATTCCTGCCATTTGACACCACTTTAACTGTAATGCCTTAATGTTATGGAAGCTCAGGATTTGTAGTTTTGTGAGGCAGTAGTGTGCTTTGGCAGAGAAGACTAAAGATATTATAAAACTACAGCTTCCAGGATTCCATAACATTGATTCATGGTGTCAAACTCTATTAATTCTAAGATGTAGGTGCACCTGAAGACACAAAAGAATATATGAAATGCAAGGCACATTACAAACTACTAGGAAGTGAAATGCCAATTAAGACTTTGAGGAGTTTTTTTTTAATAAATGAGGAAATGATAAACTAGATTGAACATGTGCATAGTGCTATGTGCAATTATCCTCACCGTGGTGTTTTGAAGTTCTTGTCATTATGCCAAGTGCAGTGATATGCAGAACAAATATTTGTACTGGTTTTATCTCTTTACTCATGTTGCCATAATAAGATCTGATGAACTATTCTTTAGTGTAACAGCTGGAGGATATGTTGTGCACTGACATTTTTCTTTTACTAAAGATAAAATAATCCTGCAGGCCACAATTGCTTAATTAATGAGCCTTTGATTGCATTATGGCTTTTTCTTTTTTTACTGCAAGAATATTTGAAGTATATACTAATATAAAAATCATGTGAAGTTCCAGTTAGGCCCATTTGGCTCCCAGTAGTGAATAAAGTTTTCGTTCTTTCTGTGAGCTAGCATAGTGGGAAAGGACTATGTTAAATGTGAAATGTGGATATGTCTTTGCAACTTTATATATTTCACTGTGCAAAGAATAACGGCAAGTCCACTAATTCCAAAGGAAAGAAGAGGTACATTTCTCTTTCTTCCTTCCCTCATTTCCCTATACAGCTATGTGTTTTTAAATTGTTTTTGTGTTTAATTGTTAAATTGCTAACATGCTTTTGACCTGTTTAATATACATTTTAAGTGTCCATTTTAATAATTAATAGTTTTTATTTTTCAACAATGCTCTAAATTGTTATAAATTACCATATATACTTGAGTATAAGCCGACCCTAATATAAGCCGAGGCACCTAATTTTACCACAAAAAACTGGGCAAACTTATTGACTCGAGTATAAGCTGAGGGTGGAAAAAGCAGCAGCTACTGGTAAATTTCAAAATGAAAATAGATCCCAATGAAATTATATTGAAGCATCAGTAGGTCAAAGGTTTTTGAATATTTACCCTATTTCGAAGAAAAACAGTAAACTAGCTCTGTAAGTGGAAAAGGAGGGTCAAAAAACAATATGGTATTAACAATAACAATAATAATAACAACAACAACTTCATTTGTACCCTGCCCTATCTCCCCATGGGGACTCAGGCCAGCTTCCAACATAGTGACAGGCAAATATTCAATGCATACATAAACAATGTAGATCTAGATATAGATCTATAATTATATATACTAATTTCACATATGCATTTTCCCCCAAAACGTTTGTAAATCCTCCCTATATATATGTGCCTTTTTTCCTGCAATATTTGTAAGCCCTCTATATTTATGTTTATATCTATCTAGAAATCTGTGTGTGTGTGTGTGTGTGCATTTCTCCTGCAATATTTGCAAGCCCTATATATGCATATTCATATATATCTATCTACACATCTTTCCCTATATAGATAATTATATCTGTATAGGATTTGCAAAGACTTGCAAACATGTGAGGCGGAAATTCATATATAAAATAATTTATACACATAGATATAGATATACATGTACATGGAAATCCCTAGATATCTATATGTATATAGGATTTGCAACGACTTGCAAACATATGGGGGGAAATTCATATATAACATTAATGTATATAGATAGATAGATACAAATATAAAGGAATATAGGGGTTGCAAAGGCTTGCTGGGGGAAATGCCTATATATCTGTAGCAGAGATTAACAAATATTTCAGAGGAAAGGGCTTTTATAAGATTAATGGGTATATATATTATTCTTCCTGACTTGCAAGGTCTTCTTTCCCTTTTCAAATCATTCCTTTGGTTAAGTAAGAGCGAAGGAGGCTTTGGAAAAGTAAACACTGATAAGGGAGGGTAAGATGAGAGATAAATAAATATATCATATATTGCAAGCAACAGCCTCCAGGCTCCACTGCCAGCTTGACCTTGACCCTATTATAAGCCGAGGGAGACCTTTTCAGCTCATAAAAAAGGGCTGAAAAGCTTGGCTTATCTTCAAGTATATACGATAATTTGATCTTTATACTGTGCTGTGATCTTGAATATTAATATTTTAATGCAAATATTTCAATGCAATGTAATATTTTGAAGCTCACTTCAGTTTCTTAGCAGTACTCTGATATCAGAAGGAAGTTCTACAGTGCCCTTATAGGGGACTCTTCAGTCCCTCTTGTTCTCTCAACAACAACAACAACAACTCTTTATTTATATTCCATCCTATCTCCCCAAGGGGACTCAGGGCATATCACAGTACACATACACGGCAAACATTCAATACTATTTGGACAAACAGAACAGAGCAGAAAAGACAGAAAGGAGTTTGTGTTTGAAATCCACCTTCGGTGCCTTGGAGGTTGTGCTTGGAGATTGTACCTTGGAGGTTGTGCTCAGATTCAGCCACAGTGGGGTGCTCTTGCTCCATTCTGTATGACAAAGAGCCTTCTTCCTTTCAGTCACCAGCATTTTATGGTGTCGTAAAATACCCCCCTGCTAAATTAGTGGTACCTAATTTCTCTACTTACAGCTCAGCTGTTTTCAAACTGCTTAGGTAAACAGTGAGCAGGATTTGACAATCGGGTGCTCACCCTGACCAGGCTTTAAACTGGCCACATTTCAGTTGGTAGGTCTTATTACTGCTGGTGATCTGCCAGCTGTGTTAAAGCCCAGCCCTCTCAAGCCTTGGAGGGACCGGTCCCAGTGAACTGAAGCTACAATGTTCCAAATTGAAGTCACACAGAGGTGTGTGTCCAATCAGATGATTTTATTCTTAGGTTATCAGAGAAGAAAGCTAGGGGAAGGTTTCCAAATCTGACATGAAATTATTGTGGAGACCACACATATTTTATCATGTCACAAAAATCATGTACTTTACTCTTATTTGCTCATTGTATAAAATGGCGTCTCATTGGTTAAATATACATACATTCTGGAATTTCAATGACTGTGATTGGATAGTGGGAATATTAATACATTTTTACTGATGATTTCAAATTGTGGCCAGCTGGTCATATCTCATCCCTCTTCTGTGGGCTGGGTTTTCCAGAGAAGACAAAGGGTGACAGGATAGGACAATTGTGGATGGTGATGAGTCATCTGAGGTAGTTGGTTATGCTTAGATGATGGAAATTTCCTCTCGATTGAATAATGAGGAGTCGCACCAGGTTGATGGGGTTCCCTATCTCTCTTAAATGGGGTTATTATATTTGCCAAACACTTGGTTACCTATTAGAGACTGGGCTATTGTCTTAATCTTTGTGCCCAGTGGCTGGCTTATCTGGAATTTCCTGTGAACCTCATGTGAACCTACTATAGTTGTGTTGGCAGAGGAATAGGGGAACCCTTTATAGTATATGGAAAGCTGAGTGATCATCTAGTCACTCCGACTTTTTGGCTTTCAGACAACACATCTACACTGATCATTTAATGCAGTTTCAAAGTGATATTGAAGAAAGTGGTTTCACTATACAGATGACTAGATAGGAAATTTTAAAATCAGTTTAAGGCCCAGGTGGTGATGACACAAACCATAGAGCAATAAGGATTTTCTTTCATGTGCTTTTGTTGGAGTTTGTTATCTGGACAGTGGCACTGCAGTTTGAAGCTAGTTTCAAAATGCATTAAATGGTCACTGTAGATGGAGCTTTTGTCAATAGGATATTAAACAGGATTGGGCTATGCCAGAGCCAGCCCTAGGTATTTTTCAAGTGTAGGCGAACAGAATTTTGGCGCCCCCCCCCAAATCCAATCACTGAAAAATAAAAGCGTTGGATAAGCAAAAATGTTGGATAATAAGGAGGGATTAAGGATAAGCCTATTAAACATAAAATTAAGCACCAAAACATCATGTTTTACAACAAATCAACAGAAAAAGCAGTCTCTACTGCATCCCCATATGTTTTGCGCCCCAAGCGACCGTTTAATTCGCCTCATTGTTGGATCGGCTCTGGGATATGCAATAGATCTATGAAACAGCATTAACAGTTTTGTGCCAGCTTAACCAATAGTTTTCTCTAAAGAATCCAAAAAATTGCCATTTGCTTAAATGTCTCTGTTAGAGATCCCTAGACCTCTGCCATCATTTTAGTTTTCTGGGGTTCTTGAACAGAGGAAACAATTATTTAATCTGTTTAGCTCTGTCATACCCTTTAGTCCTGTATTGTGCAGTCTTTGACAAAATGTTAGTTTTTGTAGCAAACTGCTGCATGTTGATTAGCACTTTAGAAATGATCAGATTTTCAGTGGCGTAAATTATTTCATGATGTTGCCTAGAAATTAGTAGAGTCATAAGGTGAGATAATATACTCTTTGTGAAATTCCTTTCCCTCATCTGCTGCACAGAATTTTTCACACAATAATCAGAACGGAGCAAAATGCTCTAGTTAGTATATACAAGTGGCAGATTATAGTTTAGTGATAGAGTACCAATCTAGAAAGATTTAGATCCTGGATTTCGGGCTAGTAACTCCCTTTTTGTATGACCTACGTTTAAAGATTTATTTGTAAGGATAAGGTGCAAAGAAAGAAAGCTATGTATGCCACCTTAAGCTCATTTGGTTAAAAACAATTCATAAATACATCAAAGATGGGTCTACTCTCATTTTAGCAGCAGCAACTTAATTTTTCTTGCTACTCTTTCTACCAGCATTTTATGCTCTAAATAGGCAGCTGCAGATATGTTTTCATTAATTGTGTGTTTCTCTGGGCTGTCATGATTGCTTGTCTTCTCTTTGTAATTTAACTGCTCATTTTGAATATGTATAACCACACTACATACCAGATGTCATGAAACTTGACAGTTGTTTGTGATATTATAATACTTTATTATATTATAATAAAAACTGGAAATCACCTGGAAGCTACTTATGGTTCATTGCCTATCATTTTAAAACACCCTAAAACAGTGTTAGGGGGCAAAGATGTCAAAAAACTCTCAAAACCTGTTTGGAAATATTAAATATTAAAAACTAAAAAGGATGACTTCCAAAACAAAAACACTGTGCAACTAGGGGCTACCAAAACAACCCTGAGGGGGTACAGGATGTCTTTTAGTAAATTGGGTTCTCTCCTCCCCATGTTATAACCTAATAAAATATATATCAAATGTTGGCTTTTAAAAGAAACAGATTAAGTGAATAATTTCCCACTGCTTTCTACATAGTTAATCTTATTGGCATTCTTTATCTTTATGTTGTGATCTGCCCCAAGTCCCCTCAGGGAGAGATGTGGGACATAAATAAAGTTTTGTTCTTATTTATTATTACTATATAACTTTTCTACAACTCTTCCACTGCATGACCTCAGTAAAATCCATCAGTATATGGTGTTCACATTTTCCAAGAAGATAGATTAATCATTAGAAAACAAAATACTATCAGGAAGATTACTGATAAATTGTTTGTAGCAAAAAGCACAACTGTGTGGTGTATACATTAAGGACAACTTACTGCTTACTTTCTCTCTTGTCTTTAGACTATTCCATTTGAAATTCTAATGAATTATATTTAATTGCTTTGTTTTATTTGTTCTTTTTCAGCTACACATGAAAGTGGATCTTATCAGATAATGTCAGGCTCTAAATCAATGGTTCTCAACCTGGGGTCCCCTGATGTTTTTGGCCTACAACTCCCAGAAATCCCAGCCAGTTTACCAGCTGTTAGGATTTTTGGGAGTTGAAGGCCAAAAACATCTGAGGACCCTAGGTTGAGAACCACTGCTCTAAATTCATTCACAAAGCATAGGTGGATAATAGTTTTCAGAAATATTTTGGTTTCTGATCCCATTTGCATATAGTTTTTAAATACTTGTGTGATGACTTCAAAACACCTCTGACACTTTTTTTTCGTGTCAGGAGCGACTTGAGAAACTGCAAGTTTCTCTGACACTGGTGAGGGGGGATCACAGGTAGATGTAACAACAATTGTGAACTCTATTTCCCTTCCCCACCAGCCACAAAAAAACCAAATTATTATTTCTCTCCATATCCCGAAATCTAAAAGTCAAAATACCTCTTTGATTCCCATGACTCTATGCTATGGAATCCTGGAAGTTGTAGTTTGGTGAGGCAGCAGCACTCTTTCACAGAGAAGGCTAAAGATCTTGTGGAATTAGAAATCCCATGATTCCATAGCATCCATATCAACCTGAACTCATTCTACAATGCAGTTAAATGACTGGAGGATAAAGGCTTACTTGGGAATACACCCCATTGGTATTTGAATAAAGTTTTGATTTCAAGGAAATTCACTCTGGAATGAACCAGTCAAACTGGATTCATTCCACACTGTAGCTACATAACTCAAGTATAAAGACTTACTGGGGAGTACACCCCATCGACATCCAAATGAAAATTTGATTTTAAGGGGATTTATTCTGGGTGTCCACAGCTGAGCAGGAAACCCTGGCCTCCCGAATCATAATCAGAATTCAGACCACCTATGGTGTGGGGAAGGAGACTACACTTGGGACCAGCTTCAGATATGCTTTCTCTGTATTTCCTAGGGCATGGTGTGGGGGAAGATATTTAGGAGGGCCTTCCTTGTTGATGCTGCATAGGCACCAAGCCCAAAGGTCTGGGTGCTTTCTCCAGAAGTAGGTGTGTGTGTGTGGGGGGGGGGGGGGGCTGTTGCAGCCACTTTAGTATACTCCCACCCACAGATTGTCAATATTTAATTAGTTAATTAAATTATCTTTTAGTTACCCAGCCCTGCTTGTTGATCAAATTCTTTCCTTGTTAGTAAGCCATGTTTGATTGTATGTTATAGCTTATAAAGAAACATTTACCTATCACATGTTGGAAAATTAAAGCAAGGTGTGGTCTTCCAAATAGAACAAAAAAGCCACAGTGGACAATAGCTAATGATAATACAATATTCATGTAATTGCTGTAGCCAAAAACTTTAATTAAGAAATATCAGAAAAGTCATAGGATCCTTTAAAAAAGTCAATCTGCATATTCTTAAGAAACTTTTTAGTCTAAACAATGTAAGTTAAGAATTAGAGAAGATATTTTAAAGGAGGTTTCTTCCATCAAAGAGAATGCTCCAGCCTTGAGTTAAACATATAATCTTCTGCTTTATAAAACAAGAATTGTTCTTCTGCTTTCTTTTTAGGTTTTCTTTTCTATCCTGAAATTGGCTGCCTTAAGGGATAAGCAAAACCTTTTACACATTTATAATCTGAATGTCTATTGCATTGCAAGTTAAACAAAATGTTTAACTGGATGAAGGCTATATAATAGCAAAATGCTTCAGAGCAATTTGTAAGAAAGTCTTAGCACTGGTGGGGGGAAAGGATGTGTAAAATTGATACACTAAAGAACTTCAATGAAGTTGATGTGGAGGATTATACATAGCCAAGGTCAGAAAGAACACCCTAACAATAACCACTTGGAGAATATTTTGTCCCAGTAGAGTGGGATTTAATTCATGCCTAGATCAAAGAAACAGCATGTAAAATGAACAATAACATTGATGATGGTGTAGAAGCTGAGAAAAATTATCTAATAGCCTAATGTCCAGAGCTGATGAGAAGCTATATTGCCTCAAAAATGCATTTAGTACATGGTAGAATATCATTTATTTATTATTTATATTCTGCTTTTTCTCTCTTAAAAGAGACTCAAAGTGTCTAAGATACAAAAAGATTCTTCTACTGATAGATTGTGTTCTCTCCCCTTCTTCCTCTTGCCTTCCTTTTAAGTTAAGACATTTGGTATTGCTACTGCTGCAATTCATCCAACATTGCTACACAACTGTGGCATCAATTTTTCTTCAAGCTTAGTTTATGCTTTCTAAGTAAGGAAATATGAGAAAGAGGAAAACAAAAGAAAGCGGGGAGTTCAGTGTTATGGAACAGAGGAACCACACACCCCATATATTTGTGTCTGTGTCTCTGTTAAATATTGTGTCTCATCAAGGTATAATGTACAGAATTCCATCGTGTATGGGTTACTGGCCGAAGACTGGAACTGGAACTAAAAATGCGTCCATCTACATCGCAGAATTAATGTAGTCTGGCACTACTTTAACTGTCATGGTCACTGCTATGAAAACATGGGAATTGTAATTGTGCAAGCTCTTTCACTTTCTCTGTCAAATAGGGCTAATGTCTCACCAAACTATAATCCTCATGATTCCACAGCATTAAAGTGGTTGAAAGTTCCTAAGTTGATTCTACCTCATTTTCTCTAATATGAAGATAGTTATTTGGATATTACATTGTAGCAGAGATGGGGAAATTAATGATCAATTGGTCATGTTATTGGCTTGTAATTAGGTATCGTCTCACCAGACATGAATGAATTCATACATGTTCTGGGGATATCTGCCTATAAGGCACCTTGGATATAGGGTATCTTAGGTAGATTGCAATCAATAACTCACATATGTATCAAGCTGTTTAAAGGGGAATTTTAGCACACACAAATCAAAATATGCACAATAATTGCATCGTGAGATTAATGATTAAACCTACAGGATTGAAAAAGTTTGAGGCTAAGCAATCTGAATTGAACAATTACTAAACAGAGGGTAAGAAGAGAAAAGGAAGAATGGAAAAAGTAAAGTCAATATTATACTTTCCCTAAGCCCCACACAAAAACATACATAAAGCCACAGCATAGGAAGAGGGGGACACTTTTAGGAGTTGTAGTGTGCAGGTAAAATACACACCAAAAGATCAATTTTAAGAGTGATAAAAGTTATCTTTCCTTGGTTTCATTGGACCTCCAGCAAGAATTGGACCTCCTTGGGGAGAAGTTGGGATTGTTTCATACGTCTAGTTGCAGCAGTGCAAAGTAAAGGAGAATAAGTTTATCAAGGTCTTCTGAGCAAGACCAGGGGATTATCTACTAGGCTTGTGCAGTCTGGGTAAACTTTGATCCATTTTGAGGTCCTCAATTTCGATGAGGGATCCGATCTGTTTTTTTGGGAGCCTCTGAATTTGGGAGGACAGAAATCCATTTTTGATCCAGGAAACCAAAATATGAGTTTTTTATTCCAGCCCATTGGCAGAAACCCTGCTTCCTGGATTCTTTCCCTTTTCTCTTTAGAGGAGACCCAGGTTTAAGTTAAGGGTTTGAGAAATGCCTTTTCTTGACATCCTTTCCCTTCTCTCTTTAGAGAAGACCTGGGTTTAAGGTAAGAGCTTCAGAAATCCTGCTTCCTGCAATCATTTCCCTTCTCTCTTTAGAGGAGACTCGGGTTTAAAGCAAGAGTATAAGAAATCTTTCTGGAATCCTTTCCCTTCTAGTGGCTGCCTCCCTCCCCATAACTGAAAGAAACAGAAAGCAGCCAGGTTTTCAACAGACGCTGTTCTGTTGTGGCCAGAAAAGATGGCGGCAGAGCTCATGTTGTTACGGGCCAAACAAGCCAAACCAACCAAACAGCTGAATGTTTTGTTTTTTTTTTTAAACTGATCCATGGACAAGCCTACCACCCAAACCCCTGTGAATGGTCTGAGAGTTGTCCCCATTATGCAAGGCAACTTCCGGTAAGTATTGTGGATTTTCCCCACTTTAAATAAACATTGCCCCACTTTAGGCAAAATTATAAGATACTTTGGAATTTGCTAGAAACTATGCCGTATTCTGGCACTTTGGGACAGACTGGACAGCAGAATCAGGTCTACTGTCCAGGTGGAAACTGTTACTATTACCATCCTTGTGATCAGCACAAGTAATTGTGCCTATGTTTCCACAACTCCAACTCCTAGCTGGTCCATTTCTTTTTGAAGTTTCCCAGGCTCCTCCTCCCGAGAGGGCCCTGCTGGGAACTCACTTTCCCAGCAGCACTTTCATGGGATGGGTATTTAATAATCTCCGAGTTCCTCTCACAACATGAGGAGAGTTGAATTTTTTTTAGTCTCTTTTTCTCAGCCAATAAAAAGCCTGGTGGTGTCCATGCTCTGATTGGCTGAGAATGGACACAACCAGAAACTATAATTTTAAAACTTTAATTAGTTCTAAAAAAATTTGTAGATTGATGAATTGTTTTGAAACTTGGCAGATCTGCACTTGTAAATGGGGTTTAAAACACCAGGATCCTCTCTGGAGGAGGAAACTCCAAAAAGAAATGGACGCTGCTGTTGCTGGGGAGGTGAGGAAGAAAAGGCATGGCAGATCCTTGCCTTAGGTATATTGAAGACTTAACTCTATCCTCTCCAGTAACCAATAAAATCTGGATCTCTTAATCCGTTTTGCCGGGCTTTTCAGCTCCCTCCTTCTTGTTCTCTTTTTGGATATTATATAAAACGGCCCACCAAAAACTACAAATCTTTTCTGTTCAAACTCATTCAGGCCCAAGCTTACTTAAGAGCAAAACAGTATGATTTCAACATTTATGGGAAAAATAGTGCTAGAGATACCATTACCTTTCCAAAGTTAGAATCCCGTGTCCTTCAGCAATACTACAATGTCAGGAAATCATTATATAAAGTGGAACATAGAAAGGTCTTCTCCTACTCCCACCTTTCTCTGCCACAGCTCAAACATAATAATTCAAACTATCAGTTCTATTCACTAGAATGCACACCAAAGAATGACACGATTTAAACCCTTTGCGTAATCTCAAGCCTCTTCATTTATTACAATAGTCTTGCTGGTATGAGCAGCTAAATACTATTGTGTGTGAAGTTCTCGTGATGTGCTATTGCTTTATCAGTTAGTATATTCACAGCAAGTACAAAAAAGAGAACATTTACTGTAGTTTCATTAACAATTGTGACTGTCATACATCATACACTTATTCCTTGACTATGGCATTTCCCGCATTTAGTTGCCAGACATAATCTACTCATCAATTCATGAGACACAAGTTTGAAACCAATCATGCCTACAACTTTACATATATTTATTCAGATATATAGCTCTAGGCACACTAATATCGCCCTCAATTCATACTTGTAGCATCATATAGGTAAGTCAATTACTGTTGCACTTGGAGAAAATGTGTATGTGATGGAAAAAGGCAAATCTAGAAACAGGAATCACTAACAATAATTAATATATTTAATTTTCCCAAAGTGTATTGAAACATGCTCAGCATAAACTAGGAATATGTTCAATATTCTTTATGTTTTGCTATTTGCCTTGAAACTTTCACAGGCTGCCAAAAACACATGAACACAGGGTATTGGGATATTTGGTATAGAGATTTCACCTGAACATAAGGAAGAACTGTTCAGCAGTGGAACTCTCTCCCCCAGACTGTGGTGGAGGCTCCTTCTTTGGAGGCTTTTAAGCTGAGTCTGGATGGCTATCTGTCGGGGGTGCTTGGAATGCAATTTCCTGCTACTTGTCCAGCGGGTTGGACTAGATGGCCCATGAGGTCTCTTCCAACTCTATTATTCTATGATTCTATGATTCCATTTTCTACCCTTCCCACACTCAACCTTGTCTGCTTACATTGTCTTTGAAATCTGATTAGCTGTGGTGACCATGTAATTTTCACATCAGATGCAACAATATGACATTAAGAGATATCAAAAAGATTTAGAAATGGCATTTGCTTGAGAACAGTGTAAAATTTGTAAGATATGTGAGAAATTTTTACACTTGAGAATGAAAAAAAAAAAAACTGTCTCAGCCATAGTGCAAATGATCACAGACCAGTCTCCTGTGTACTGAGGACATGTATCTTCACTCCACCTGTCTAATTCAATTTATTCTTCTGGGCATTTCCACCTGGATTCTAGATCTTTAAACATTCAAGTAAGAAACAGAGCTAAACTAAACTAAAATAATGTAAATATGCATTTTTACCAATACAATAGGAGCCCCCGATCGCGTAGTGGACTAAAGCCTCGTGACTTAAAGGTTGGGTTGCTGACCTGAAAGCTGCCAGGTTCGAATCCCACCCGGGGAGAGTGCAGATGAGCTCCCTCTATCAGCTCCAGCTCCATGCAGGGACATGAGAGAAGCCTCCCACAAGGATGGTAAAAACATCAAAAACATCCAGGCATCCCCTGGGCAACGTCCTTGCAGACGGCCAATTCTCTCACTCCAGAAGCGACTCAAGTTGCTCCTGACACAACCCCCCCCCCCCCCCCCCCCAATATAATAGATGTTCCTTTCATTAAAAAATAATTATAAAATTTTGTTCTGGCTTGCATAAAACTTTTCTTAATTTAATTTCTTTAAATGTGGGATAGGTGGATATTTCTACTATCCTGAATTACATGGTGTGCACTGGGGAACAGCACCCCCGTTACTTTGTACCAAATCTACCAAATTCCTCTGGAATGAAACAGCCATAGAAACAGGATTTTCAAAAAGGTCTTACTAGTCCTAGCCCAAAATTCAAATCTTGCTGGAGGATCTATTTGTCTTTTCAGCAATCCATGGTATCTGAGGAAGTCTCCTCTAGTACCACATTTCAAATGAGTTGATTTTCTCACTATAAGATTTCTTCACTTTTCAGATTTCACTTTTTAAAAGAAATATAATAACAATAATAAATAGGGTAAATAGTGATGGAGCCCCAGAGGCAAAGTGCGTTAAAGCACTGAGCTGCTGAACTTGCAGACTGAAAGGTCCCAGGTCCAAATCCTGGGAGCAGAGTGAGCACCCGCTGTTGCTCCAGCTTCTGCCAACCTAGCAGTTCGAAAACATGCCAATGTGAGTAGATCAATAGGTACCGCTCCGGCGGGAAGGTAACGGCGCTCCATGCAGTCATGCCGGCCACATGACCTTGGAGGTGTCTACAGACAACGCCGGCTCTTGGGCTTAAAAATGGAGATGAGCACCAACCCCCAGAGTCAGACATGACTGGACTTAACGTCAGGGGAAACCTTTACCTTTACTTAGTAAATAGGGACAATAGAAGCAAACTTTTATATGCTATAGTAACCTAGGACCTAATTCATTTTTGCTTCAGCCTTAAACTTTAATTTCTAATAACCACCTATCATTCCACTCTCTATTAATTAATTAATTAATTAATTAATTAATTAATTCTCTCTATTACACCTACTAATATCTTTCCATATCCTCTTTTGCAGACACACTCCTAGATCTTCTCTTTAAGGCTCTCAAAACAAGGTCAGCTTGATTTCATTTCTAGACACAGTTCTATTCTACTTATTGTTTCAGCATCATCCAGTCACCTCCTCTTCTTCTACCTTAATTAAGCCTTCATGTTCTCCCTTGGTGTGTTTTATGCCAGGAACATCCTACCAGAACACATGCACATGTCTTATGTGTCCTTCCAATCTAATTCCACCAATATCTTGGAAATGTTGGCTCAGCTCAACCATGCTTATCTCAGAATGAAATCTATTCTAATTCTCTGAGTCTTCATCTCCTAGCCCAAGTTTTCCTTTCATCTATCAGTATAAACTGATATTTTTTCAGACAGGATCTAATGAACCAAAATATGCTTCAAGGAATTTTCTATTGTTGTTTGTTAGAGAATTCTCCTTTGACTTTAGCAATATTTTTATGTCCTTCTGTCCCATTTTGCTACCTGCAAATATAGTAAATCATTTTAGAAATTAATCATTACGTATTTTCTATCAATAGCACTAGGAAAAGTCAAAGTCTGAGGTCCCAATCCTATTATTTGCCATTATTAGAGCATATCAATTAAACCAGAAAAAATGTATACGTATTGACTCACTAAGTTAGTATTGATTCAGTGGACCAACTTCAGTTGGTAACACTAATGGAATTTAGTCCCAAACTTGCTTAAAAAGAATTGCTATCTGATATTTATGCTTGAAACAAATGATTTGCTTGAAAAAAATCAACTTTCTTGAGACTTTCTGTATTTTATTTTGTGAATATTTTCACAAACCAGTTGTTTTATTATTGGGAATTTCCTGTAATAAAACAGTAGCTTAAGATCAAGTTCTAATAAGTTATCAGTGGAGAGGGTTAATTTTGTTACAAACACAAACATGATTTGGAAAGAAAGCATTGAAATTAATTATAATTATAATTTTTGTAGCAGGACATAAGACTTTTCTCTAAATCCAACATAAGTGTACAGCAACCACTGCAGAAAATTGTGGCATTAAGAGACTTTTCCAAAGGTCTTACAAATACTCGGTAAGGTGATTTCACCCTGTAATTTTGAATAAAGGAATTACCAGCGGAGAGCATTGGTATATTACTGAATTAATTGGTCACTCTTTATTGCCAACAAGAGTAAGGTGATTAACAGATTATAAAATTGCAAGTTGGAATGTGTTCATAACCTGTATAATGAAGCACTACCATACTATACTGAATACTCAGAACCTCTATTTCTAGTGGTACAAAGGAACAACTATTTAAAATGAAAATCAAGTCTTTCTTGACCTTTTAGAAGAGTTTCAGACGTTAAATATTGGGGTATAGGTCATCAAAGGCAAGGCATGAGACTGAGCTAGTTTGACTTCATTAAAACACCCTAAATAATTTTCCAACGAGTTCTCTGTTACCAGGGGAAACACTTCCTTAAGTGATTTCTTCTTGTTATCTTGTTTTAATATTCTTGATGGTCTTGCTTAGGTTCTTGAATCATAATAAAAAGAAATTTAGTAAGCAAAGAAGAGCTGGAGTTTGTCACTAGTGTTAATGTTTATCTTGGGATAGTAATAAAACATTTTAAGTAAAGATATTCTGGAGTCTTAATTACACTTTTATAAGGACAACAGAGATTGCTATACAAATCACACACAATGAACATAGCAAAAACAAAACAAAATTCATCCTCTGCATCATTAAAATCATTACCTGCACCACCATCATGGGCAATACATAAAATTGCTTTCATTCCATTACCCCTGGTTTCCAATGCCAATTTCTAGCAAATTTAAGAAAATGTCTTATCAATTAAAGGTAGTCCTATCTCATAAATGCCACATGATATTAGTCTGCTCCAAAGCAGATGTAATACTCATGTTCAGCTCTGGTCGCAGGCTCAGTGTTCATGACTTCAAAGAAGAAAATATACTCCCCACAGTGCATTTTTCTCTATTTGGGAGATGCATTTTTTTTTTTGCCTTGTCCTAATAAAGGTGCTCCAAAACTGGGATCTAAGACTGCTTGATGATAATAATAATGAGGATGGTTATGATGCATTTATCACCTCTTTGTTGTTCAAGGTGCTTCCGACTTATAGTGATCCTATGGGAAAGATATATTGGGATTTTCTTCACAAGATCTGTTCAGAAGTAGTTTGTCAAATGCCTTTCTCTGAGGATAAGACTGTCATTTATCCAGTGTTATCCACTGGGTTTCCATGGTTGAGTGAACATTCGAATCCTGTTCTCTAGAGACATAGCCCAATGTTCAAACCATACAGTACTGACTCTCTAGACTTGGTTTAAACTGTCATTATCCTTCTATTGCTGAGGCAATGGTCTAAACAGAAACTATGAAAAATCAAAGGTTTCTTTTTGGGAGGAGCATCACATGATAACACAGTTAGGAAAACTATGTACAAAATTGGGATAATCCACATTTCCATCAAATATCCTTGGCTTTTCAGTCCTAAAGTGGCAGAAAAACCACATACATACATATAAGACCTGCCAGATTTAGATATAACTGGTGAGGTACAGTCAGCATAATGAGAAACAAATTTAGCAAGCTAGTAGAAGGTTTTTCAAAACATAGCTTCAGAAATTCTAAGTAGCACATGCAAAATCATCACAGCAATAAATCTTAAATGCATCATGTGCAGTGCAAAAAAATGTGCAATAAAAACTTTAGAAGTAAATATAATACAGCACCTTAGGTGGAAATGTTTAGTATACGAGTGAAAAAAAAATCTTTTTGGGCAAGGGAGCTCTTCCAAATTTGGATGTTTGCCCTTTCCATAGTTTACCTATTGGCTCTTCCCACTCCAAGAATGACATTTAGGGACAAATGAAAATTTCTTGTCACAAGTAGCTGAAGGGAAAGCCCTAACACTGTCATGGCCCATAGTCATTGAATCATAGAGTTGGAAAAGACCTCATGGACCATCCAGTCCAACCCCCTGCCAAGAAGAAGAAAAATCACATTCAAAGCACCCCTGACAGATGGCCTTCTAGCTTCTGCTTAAAAGCCTCCAAAGAAGGAGTCTGAGTGGAAAACATTTCACACTGCAATGGTCATGTGGGACTGCCTTTGGGGACTGTTTGGAAGCTACAATTGGTCCAACAGGCAGCAGCCAGATTACTAACTGAAGCGGGATATAGGGAGTACGCAAGCCCCTGTTGCGCCAGCTCCATTGGCTGCCAATCTGCTACAAAGCAGAATTCAAAGTGCTAGCTTTAGCCTATAAAGCCCTAAACGGTTCTGGCCCAGCTTACCTGTCCAAATATATCTCCCTGTGATGAACCATGGGCCTTGTAGTCCTGCTCAGGACATTGTAATCCCTGATGAAGATGAAAACTTGGGTTTTTTACCTTCCCAGTCTGAACTGGATTCCTCTCAGCCAGATCCTTCCCAGGCAGATCTGGAAACCTTGCACCTGCAAGAAAGTTGTGCCCCAGAAGTATGTCAAACAACCCCAGAGCCTACTTCTCCCGTGTTCTTGCGCCGGGAGTTTTGTAAACAACAGAGAAGTTTGGATTCAGCTTCGCGCAGGAGTGCGAGGATAGCAGCTAAGAATGTTGCCAATTAACATTGGTTCTCGTGAGAATCTTTAAGGAGTTTAACATCTGGTCTCAGAGTTTAGCTTTCGTTTCTGATTCCCAGAGAACCGCTTTGGTGAGAAAGTTGGACTCTATATAGGTGTTTTGCCCGCGTAGCAACTTCGCGGAGTCAATTCGTCAGCCTACGGAGCGAGTTGTGTCTGGACAGCGCGCTCCGATTCAAGCCTCGCTTCAGCTCAAGCCTTGCCTTGCTATCCAGCCTTCGCCTTGCTTCCCAGCCTTTGGTTACCTACGGACTTTGCCTTGTTTCCCAGGACTAATCCTTGCCTTGTTTCACGGATTTTACCAAGTTATTCCACGGACCTTGTTCTTGTTCTTAGTTACCTTGTTCCACGTTCAAGCCTTGTTTCAAGTATCAAGTTATTTCCTAGCCACGCTCAAGTTTTATGGACTAAAGGACCTTGTCATCTCCCCTCACTTTGCTTGGCAAAGTGAGTGTTTCGGTTATTGGATTACAACTTTGGACCTTAATATTTCTTATTGGACATTGCTTTTTTGGACTAATTCTGACCTTTCCTGAAGGGTCTAATTCTGGACTATTTTCTATACTTGTTTTTATTAACTTTATATATTCCTTCAATAAAGATATTAGTTAGATTCTGGCCTCTGTGTATGGTTATTGGTGCCTCTGCCGCCTGGGTCGTGACAGTTTGACTCCGCCAATGTCAAGCTTATCTAGAGGCCCGTGATGCCGAGTTTCCCCAAGAAGACATCAAGGTGGCGTGGGTCTACAGTCTTCTAGATGGACCAGCGGCTAGCTGGGCGACGGCCCTGTTTGATCAAGCCTCCCCCCACCTAAATTCAGCACAACGCTTCTTGGATCACCTTAAGGAGACCTGGGGTATCGAGGACAATTTGGAGGCAGCCGGTCACAAACTCCGGCGCCTCCTTCAAGGAGACAGACCCATGTCTCAGTACATAGCCGAGTTCCGCGTGCTGGCCCACAACACCGGCTGGAACGATGTAGCCCTCAGAGGACAATTTCGGGAGGGTCTCAACATTGAAATGCTGGAAGAAATCTCCAAGGTGGATCCTCCCCAGACCCTCGAGGCACTCATTGATCAATGTTTACGGGCTGAAGTCATGATTGCCAACAGGAAACAATGGGTTCGAGGCCAGGGCGGTAGAGCCGGGGCAAAACCCCCCGCTCCCGCCAGTGTTCAGCCACGTCCGGTGTGGAGACCCCCGCCGCCAACCCCATACCCCAGAGGAGGCGAGGAGGTGCCGATGCAGTTGGGCAATGTGCGTCCCAGACTAGATGCCGCCGAGAAGGCCCGTCGTCAACGCTTGAACCTCTGCTGGTACTGCGGGAACGGGGGCCACTTCGCCAGAGAGTGCCCAGCCAAAGGGAAGCCTGCCGCCCGTCTTGCGGCGGCGTCCTCCACGGAGTCGAAGGCGTCTGAGCCGACTGGCACACAGCCGGCGGGGGAAGCCAACGACCGGGTGTAGAGAGGCTCGCCAACCCGGTCAAAAAATCCATCCAAGAGCCGCCAACCGGGGTCCTGTTCCTTCTCGTGGTCACATTATGGTCAGCAAAAAGGGGACCCGTCATGATCCACGCCATGATAGACTCTGGAGCTACCAACAATTTCATCGATAGAGAGTATGCCGACTCTCTGGGATTACAATATCATGATTTCAAGAATGCCCGTGTGGTGCAAGCCATAGACGGCCGTCCCCTCAAGACGGGCCCCGTAAGCCAGTGGTCGGAACCCACCAGGATGTGGATAAGGGAACATATGGAAGAGATTTCCTTCTTTGTTACCGAGGTTCCCCATTTCCCTGTGATTTTGGGAATTCCATGGCTGACACTCCACGACCCTAACATCTCCTGGTCCAACAGAGAACTGCAGTTTGCTTCACCGTACTGCCAAAACCATTGCCTCGTAGCCAAGGTATGCCATGCCACAGACTCCGAGCCCATCATCACCTTGCCAAAGAAGTACTCCGAGTATTGGGATGTATTCAATGAGAAAGAAGCCGAAAAATTACCCCCACATAGACCTTATGACTGTGCCATTGACTTGGTGGAGGGGGCCCCGATCCCGCGAGGGCATCTCTACTCCCTGACTGAACCAGAGCAAGAAGCTCTCAGGGAATTCTTAGAGACAAACCTTCGCAAGGGGTTCATCAGACCCTCTCAATCCCCAGCCGCCTCCCCAGTGATGTTTGTGAAGAAGAAGTCAGGGGAATTACGCTTGGTGGTGGACTACAGAGCATTGAACAATATCACCAAGCGGAACAGCTATCCCCTGCCCTTAATCTCGGATCTACTGGACCGACTTCGAGGAGCCAAGGTCTACACCAAGCTGGATCTTCGGGGGGCTTATAATCTAGTTCGCATCAGAGAAGGGGACGAGTGGAAGACCGCCTTCCAGACTAAATTCGGATTATTCGAGTCCCGAGTTATGAATTTCGGTTTATGCGGAGCTCCCGCAACGTTCCAGCATTTTGTCAACGATATTTTTCAGGACTATCTAGACAGATTCTTGATAATCTACCTGGACGATTTTTTGGTGTTTTCCAGATCACAATCAGAACATGAGAACCACGTCAAAATGGTGTTGCAACGATTGCGGGATCATGGACTTTATGCCAAGCTAGAAAAATGCGCTTTTGATCTACAAGAGGTAGATTTCCTTGGCTACCGCATCTCGCCTCTAGGGCTTTCCATGGATCCAGCCAAAGTTTCAGCAGTATTGGAATGGCGGGCGCCAACTAACAAGAAAGAGGTGCAGCGTTTCTTGGGGTTCGCGAACTACTACCGCAAGTTCATTCCAGATTTTGCCCGCTGGTCCGACCCCATCACTAGCTGCATCCGTGGAAAGCAGCCTTTTCGCTGGACTGATCAAGCAGAGAAAGGGTTCCAGCAACTGAAGAAACTATTCACCTCCCAGCCAATTCTACAGCACCCAAATCCTGGAACCCCTTTTGTGGTGCAAGCGGACGCCTCTGATGTGGCAATTGGGGCTGTACTCTTACAACCGGTGGGAGATCACCTCCATCCCTGTGCCTTTTATTCTCGTCAACTAACCACACCAGAGAGGAATTACACCATTTGGGAAAAAGAACTACTGGCCATAAAGGCAGCCTTTGAAACTTGGAGACATTGGCTAGAAGGGGCCAAATTCCCCATTGAAGTCCACACTGATCATCGTAATCTAGAACATCTAAGAACTGCCCGCAAACTAAATCAGAGGCAGCAACGTTGGGCTTTATTCTTTGAACGTTTCAACTTCCAGATCCATTATGTGACCCCAGCTCAAACCAAGCAAGCAGACGCCCTGTCACGTAAACCGGAATACGCTGCAGGACGCAAGGAGACCTTTGAATCCCAACTGCTACAACCTGAGAACTTTGCCACGCTCACAGTGGGGAACACCAAATCCAGTCCCATTGGTTCAACTTCCCCTACTCCAGGACCCATCTGTGCTCAAGAAATCAGGGCTAGTCAGCAAGCAGATGCCTGGGCGCAGGACCAACTTCGCCAAGGTCTGCATTTTCCCTTTTCGCTTAAAGATGGGCTGCTCTGCTATAGAAATCATGTTTATATCCCACCCGGACCGGGCAGGGAAAAAGCGCTTCGTCTGTGTCATGACTGCAAACCAGCAGGACACTTCGGACTATTTAAAACCATGCATTTGATCCTAAGAGATTTTTGGTGGCCCAAGATCCGCAAGGATGTGGAAAAATATGTCAACACCTGCCCAGTATGCCAGCGCTCCAAGATACGAAGGGAGAAGCCCTCAGGGCTTTTACACCCCCTTCCTACCCCATCTCGCCCATGGGAAATAATTTCCGCGGATTTCATCACTGACCTACCACCTTCCTGTGGATTCACCACGATCTTAGTGGTGGTGGACCTATTCACCAAGTTAGCCCATTTCATTCCCTGCGAAGGCCTCCCCACGGCCAAAGAAACTGCGGATCTATTTCTTCAGCATGTTTTCAGACTACATGGATTGCCCAAGAGTTTAGTCACAGACCGTGGATCTCAATTCACCTCTCGTTTTTGGAAGGCACTACAAAAACTACTGGGCATAGACTCTCGCTTATCTTCAGCTCATCATCCCCAAACAGATGGGCAAACGGAGCGCACCAATGCCACTTTGGAGCAGTATCTTCGCTGTTATGTAAACTACCAACAGGACAATTGGGCTTCTCTGTTACCACTGTCTGAGTTTGCCTACAATAATGGAGTTCAAGCTTCTACAAAAGAAACGCCGTTCTTTGCAAACTACGGTTTCCATCCACGTTTCTTTCCCCCTGTCATTGAAACTTCAGAAGTTCCCGCAGCAGAGGATTGGCTGCAGGAACTCACAGCGGTGCAACAACTTTTGCTCCAGCAACTGGACCAAGCCAAGGAGGACTATAAACGCCACGCTGACAAACACCGCCAGCCGGGCCCCGAAATCAAGGTAGGAGATCGGGTTTTTCTGTCCACTCGCTTTCTGCCCTCCCACCGCCCATGCCGGAAGTTAGATGCCCGCTTCATTGGCCCCTATCCAGTGGTGGCGCAATTAAACCCCGTGACTTTCAAACTCCAACTTCCGCGTTCAATGCGCATTCACCCAGTGTTTCACCGTTCCCTGCTCCTTCCGGCGGATGGTGTGCGTCCTGATACAGACCAACCGGCCCCCCCTCCTGTTTTGATGAATGGGGAGGAGGAGTTCGAGGTTGAGGACATTTTGGATTCTCGCTTTCATCGCCGCCGCCTACAATATCTCATTGACTGGGTGGGTTTTGGGCCTGAGGAACGCTCTTGGGAAGACGCCTCCACAGTCCATGCTCCTGATCTAACCCGTCGCTTCCATCTGACCTATCCCACCAAACCGCGACCTCGCGCCTCGGGGAGAGGACCCCAGTTTGGGAGGGGCCCTGAGGAGGGGGATAGTGTGATGAACCATGGGCCTTGTAGTCCTGCTCAGGACATTGTAATCCCTGATGAAGATGAAAACTTGGGTTTTTTACCTTCCCAGTCTGAACTGGATTCCTCTCAGCCAGATCCTTCCCAGGCAGATCTGGAAACCTTGCACCTGCAAGAAAGTTGTGCCCCAGAAGTATGTCAAACAACCCCAGAGCCTACTTCTCCCGTGTTCTTGCGCCGGGAGTTTTGTAAACAACAGAGAAGTTTGGATTCAGCTTCGCGCAGGAGTGCGAGGATAGCAGCTAAGAATGTTGCCAATTAACATTGGTTCTCGTGAGAATCTTTAAGGAGTTTAACATCTGGTCTCAGAGTTTAGCTTTCGTTTCTGATTCCCAGAGAACCGCTTTGGTGAGAAAGTTGGACTCTATATAGGTGTTTTGCCCGCGTAGCAACTTCGCGGAGTCAATTCGTCAGCCTACGGAGCGAGTTGTGTCTGGACAGCGCGCTCCGATTCAAGCCTCGCTTCAGCTCAAGCCTTGCCTTGCTATCCAGCCTTCGCCTTGCTTCCCAGCCTTTGGTTACCTACGGACTTTGCCTTGTTTCCCAGGACTAATCCTTGCCTTGTTTCACGGATTTTACCAAGTTATTCCACGGACCTTGTTCTTGTTCTTAGTTACCTTGTTCCACGTTCAAGCCTTGTTTCAAGTATCAAGTTATTTCCTAGCCACGCTCAAGTTTTATGGACTAAAGGACCTTGTCATCTCCCCTCACTTTGCTTGGCAAAGTGAGTGTTTCGGTTATTGGATTACAACTTTGGACCTTAATATTTCTTATTGGACATTGCTTTTTTGGACTAATTCTGACCTTTCCTGAAGGGTCTAATTCTGGACTATTTTCTATACTTGTTTTTATTAACTTTATATATTCCTTCAATAAAGATATTAGTTAGATTCTGGCCTCTGTGTATGGTTATTGGTGCCTCTGCCGCCTGGGTCGTGACACTCCCTCTATGAACCATAGCAGAGTTTAAGATCATCTTGGGAGGTCCTACTCTTGGTCCCGTCCCCTTTGCAAACATGACTGGTGGGGACGAGAGACAAGGCCTTCTCATTAGTGACTCCTCAGCTTTGGAACTCCTTCCCCAAAGAAATTAGATCAGCCCCCTCCCTCCTGACCTTTTGAAAAAAAGTAAAACCTGGTGGGATCAAGCTTTTGGGCAGTAAGCAATATAATCAATGATCAAGGATTATGTGCAATAGATAATCTCTAAACGGTTCTGACCCAGATTATCTGTCCAAATGTGTCTCCCACTACGACCCACCTCGAAGCTTAAGATCATCAGGTGAGGCCCTGCTCGCAGTCCCGTCAGCCTCACAGGTGTGGCTGGAGGGGACGAGAAACAGGGCCTTTTCAGTAGTGGCTCCCCACCTATGGAACGCCCTCCCCAGTGAAGTCAGGCAGGCTCCTGAACAAAAATGTGGTTATGGGACCAGGCATTTGAGCATGAGTAGCAGCAAAAATGAGATATGAATATATGACCTACTGACAGACCCCACCTGGACATGGAAAGCGCCTTTAATGTATATTTAAATGTATAATTATGTATAATTTAATGTATATTCTAAATTTTATTGTAATTTTTAATCACGATGGAATATATATATATATATATATATATATATATTCATATTGTAAGCCGCCCTGAGTCCCCTGATGGGTGAGAAGGGTGGGGTAGAAGTGATATAATAAATAAATAAATAAATATGACATTCGGAACGGCCTGGACCATGATTGCTGGATTATATGATTTTAATGTTATACTGATATGTTTTTAATTCTATGTTTTAATGTTAAATTTTATTGTTTTATGGTTTAATTTATTATTGCATGTTACTATTATTTTGTTAGGTCTCTGTATGTAAGCCATTTAATTGGGGTGAGAAAAGCGGTATACAAATGAAGTAAACAAACAAACAAACAAATAAGATGAGTTCCCCACACCTGGACCATGGGCTGCTCTTACCTATTCCATCCAATTAGTTCTGCTCATACATCTCTGGATCTGACCCACTGTCCTTTCTGATGAGATGCAACCAATATCTATGACTATAAAATCAGTTGCCTTCTTTCTCTTTTTTAACCAAACCAAACCCACAGACTGGTCTCCAAACACTTTCTGGTCTTTTTCATCCTGTACAAGTCTTTTCAATCCAGAAAATCTGAATTTTTTCTCCTTCTTATTAAATTCACTCTTTATAGTAGTACACAAAATCTCATAAATCAATGAAAAGCTACATATTGTGGGACTTTGATAGATCTGGTTATTTTGTTCTTCACCAGCACCTTATGGCATTGAATGTTTGCCAATTTGTTGTAAACCACCCTGAGACTCTACGAGAAGATAGGGTGGGATATAAATAAGTTATTATTATTATTATTATTATTATTATTATTATTATTATTATCAACAAGGATAGGCCAATTTTATTTAATGCTTTGACCATGGGTCTTTCACATATAGAACAAACAAGTTAATACATATAAACCTAGTTATAAAATTATAAAATACCTAGCAATGCAACATTAAAATGTTATATAAACTAGCTCTTAAATGGTTAAACATCAAGTAAAATTAAATATTATTGAAGACATAAACAAGAAACCTTTGAATATAAGCAACCACACACCCCCAGCACAGTCAACTGCAATAGCATTAATTAATCTTGCCCAGATTTTCTGTGATGCCAGGGCAAAAAAGAGACACTTTGTAAGTAACCTTAGAGTTAGTCAGAGCCGGCCCTAGGTATTTTTCAAGTGTAGGCAAACAGAATTTTGGTGCCCCCCCAAACCAATCACTGAAAAATAAAAGCGTTGGATAAGCGAAAATGTTGGATAATAAGGAAGTATAAAGGAAAAGCCTATAAAACATCAAATTATATTATGATTTTAAAAATTAAGCACCAAAACATCATGTTTTACAACAAATCAATAGAAAAAGCAGTTCAATACATGGTAATGTTATGTAGGAATTACTATATTTGCAAATTTAGCACTAAACATTGAACAGGGATATAGGGCAGTGTGGACTTAGATAACCCAGATAGCCCTCAGTATTAAAAAAAAACCCTCTAAAATCAGGACAATAAATAAAGAACAACACTCTGAAAATAGAAGAAATCCAGACAGTAAACAATCAGGGACAGCTAACTCCTCCCAAAAAAAGATTCTCCCAGGCAAGAAGAAGCCAGGCCTTGAAGCCACAGGGCCATTAAATGCTAATCAAGGTGATTAATTACAACATTCACACCTGCTTCAAAGAAAAGTTCTTTCTCCCACCCTGGACCTTCTACAGATATATAAACCCCACATACCTAGCTTCCAAGTTCCTACAGACCTCACAATCTCTGAAGGCCCCAAAGGTGGGCTTGCGTGGTGCGAAGGTGGGTCTGCGCTGGCCGGAAGGCCCAGCGCAGCCGCTGGAAGGCCTGAAAGAGAAGGAGGTGGAGAGTGGTGCCCTCCTCCCAGGACGATGGTGCCCCCGGGACGATGGCGCCACAGGCAAATGCCTATTTCGCCTTATGGTTGGACCGCCTCTGGAGTTAGTGACAACCAAAAGTTAGAAAATCTTTTCTGAAACATTGTTAGATTGTAAATGAGACAGAATAGAGCCCAGAATTTTAGTTCTTGGCTCAGTATATAAAGAGCAAGAAAACAAATCCTCAATTTCAGGGGCCACACAGACATAGAAACAAAGAGCAAAAGGTGTGTCTAAGTTCTTCCATCAATCACAGCTGTATGCATACTTTTAAACTGAAAGTCTGTAAAAGTTTGTCTAAGTTTTGGAAATGTAAGCTTGGTAAGATAAATAGCCCTTAAACCTTTCCAAGGATAACCCAACATGTTTGATTATTCTTTATACTTTGGTTAAATTCTCATTTTGGCATAGTCTCATCAAATATTTCCTTCTTATTCAACACACTTTACATTTTGCTTTCCCAGAACCTATTTTCTAAATTTTCTCTTTTATTTTGGATTTTATTCTTAATGCTACATTAAAGATAATATTATTTGTTGCTTGAAGAAAAATTGCCTCCTGTAATCTGGCATTTATCACAAAACGAGGCTATATACTAGTGAATAAAAACAAGACCTTTTTTGAAGGCAGTATAAACCTGATGGATGAAGACAGATAAAATCACATTCCTATTAATTCTGATTGTTATTATCATTACAATGCATTGTACAAAAGTACCACCATCACCCCCAAGACATGGACTAGAAATGCAGATATATTCGTAATGATTTCCAGGCTGTAACCAGTTTCCCCTAATGTATAAAGCGAAGGTGTTTCTATGTATGCAGCAGGGACATTGTATATGCTTTTCTCCTTTTAGCAGTGACCCTGTTGTATCTGTTGTTGAAATCCCAGGACCCCAAGGAAGACCCCCAAAACTCACAGTAATGGAAAGGTCTTGATAGCCAAGTCCAAGGATAAAAATCTCAATTTCTGATATGTTCAATCATCACTTTGTTTATGCCCACACTGCACCTTTCCAACACAAAGACCAGGAATTGATACAGATTATTTCCATGCACATTTTTTAAAAATGGAGTATGCTGTTTGAATGTATTGTTTCCTAAAGCCAGTTTAATCAGTGGAACATTTGTTTGTTTATTGGCACATTTGAAATGTTGATGTTGGTCTATGTACACTTTTCAAATATGCAAGGCAGGGAGTCATGAGACCGTATTCCCTTGCTAATGTGCAGATTTCAGAATGCAAATTTCAGTCTGCTGAAAAGCATCCAAGAGATGAAGACTGGGAAAAGACCACGAAAAAATGTCCACCAGATTGAATATGAGTTGATGGGAAAATGAGAATAACAACAAAATGTATCACATTAAGTTCACAATTTTAAATAAGAATTCTATTCCATCTAGATAAATTAGGTCTAAGATTGGGAAAAAGAGTAGTCAGAGGAACTGTTAAATACCAATGTTTTATCCAAAGCTTCTTTATGGTAAATCTTAACCAACAAGAGAAGAAAGGCTAAAGTTCAAAAACACAAGCCTGAGATAAAATGCGTAATTCTTCCCTCAGAGGATAGGTTGAAATGAAAAACTGTAATGCAAAGCTCAACCCCAGCCAAATTGTATCAACAAATATTCAGCTTTGCTGAATGAAAACACACATTGTTTGATCAAGAACAGAGTAGTCTGTATCTCTGGAATCCCAGCTATATTAGTAAGTATTGGGAAGGAATCAGCTTTGCTCTCTGAGGCTTTACATACACAATTTTTTTTTCTTTCATAACCTTTCTGAAATTGGCAATGGAATTGGATAGTCTTATTCCAGATCACAATGACACCTGACCTTTGTGAATGTGGACACTAGTGAAAACTACAAACTGGAATTTGGGTAAAGAGAGGCTACCGTCTGTTCCTCAAACTATTCTCACATATAAATACAGCAGCGATTTCCTGGTATATAAAGTTCAAAAGATAATTTCCCCAACCCAGATCATTTTGATAATTCCTCAATCATTTTTCAGGTTTCAGTTGCCTTTCACCTAACTAAATGGCCCGAGCCCTCTTTTAAAGCTTCAGTGTCCCTTTAATGCAAGCAAGGGCAGGCACACATGGCGAATTCCAACTATATGAAAGTGAAAAAATTGCAGCAGAGGTGTCAAAACAGGTGAACTTCTTGCTCCTAAAATGATATCCTTCAAAATTAATGGCAAGATAAGAGCAACAGAAGAACAAAAGGTCAGCTCTCACATAGACCTGAGATCAACTTTTATGCAAATTCATATGAAAAACCACAGTATTTAAAACCTTGCCTTAAGGAATTTTACAGTATGGTTTCTTTTCTTACTCCCCCACAATGTTCTCTTTGGTCCAGTTAGATTAACATGTTTTGACACTTAATTCAGAGAGAGCACCATTATTATAGTGATGTGGAAGTTGATGAGTTTGGCAGTCGATGGCAGATAGGGGACCTTGTGGCTGCAGAGCAGCTGCTAACTCATGTCTCTGAAGAGACAGATTGGACACTTTTGTCTTTTAACTTTGCAAAGGTAGTCAGCTAATTTACCTGTTCTTGCTGTGAGCTTTGGTATAACATGTTTTCAAATTTCTTTTGCCTGAGACTAATAACTGACCAGACAAGGATAATCAAATACAGACAATCCATCCATCCCAGATTGTGCAGTGAAAATAAATGTTTGACTATTTCCAGCCTTCACTCTACTTCATTTCACCATCCTATTTTGCCCACCCTATGCACTTTATGCTGACTCATGTACTTTATTCACCTGACCTAATTTAAAATCAGTTGTGCCAGTCTGCCTATTCATGCCTGGGATTGAACCTTTCACAGGCTCACTGATGATCAAGTTAAGATCATAGAATCATAGAATAGTAGAGTTGGAAGAGACCTCATGGGCCATCCAGTCCAACCCCCCGCTAAGAAGCAGGAAATCGCATTCAAAGCACCTCCGACAGATGGCCATCCAGCCTCTGCTTAAAAGCCTCCAAGGAAGGAGCCTCCACCACGGCCCCGGGGAGAGAGTTCCACTGTCGAACAGCTCTCACAGTGAGGAAGTTCTTCCTGATGTTCAGGTGGAATCTCCTTTCCTGTAGTTTGAAGCCATTGTTCCGCATCCTAGTCTCCAGGGCAGCAGAAAACAAGCTTGCTCCCTCTTCCCTATGACTTCCCTTCACGTATTTGTACATGGCTATCATGTCTCCTCTCAGCCTTCTCTTCTGCAGGCTAAACATGCCTAGCTCTTTAAGCCGCTCCTCATAGGGCTAGTTCTCCAGACCCTTAATCATTTTAGTCACCCTCCTCTGGACGCGTTCCAGCTTGTCAACATCTCCCTTTAACTTGTTTTTATGTTTTATACTTCTGTTGTTTTAAATTGCTGCTGATTATCATGTTTTATGTAATACTGTTTGTTTTTATTCTTGATTTTATGATGTTTTGATGTTGACTGGGCTTGTTCCCCATGTAAGCCGCTACGAGCCCCCGTGGGGAAATGGAAGCGGGATACAAAAATAAAGTTATTACAAAGTTATTATTCACATACCCCTCTTTTTCTTTCTGTACTTGTGTTAATCAAGATCTCCACTACAAAGATATTAAGGTTATTAACATTCCAATAAAAATTAAAAGTGTAAATTAAAAGCTTCATTTCCAATCTATTATGCATTGCATAACATCAATCTGGCAGAAAATCCCCTTACAAAACATAATATACTATATTGTTGTAACTGAGGGCCCATCCAGACAGAGCCCATATCCCAAGCTTTCTTGCACATTTACTGGAGGTGTCCAAATTACACCTCCAGTAAAAGAGGATTAATGTGAGACAGCAAAAAAAACTCTGCTTTATCCTGAATTAATTTGATAGCCCATTATTAATTTGATAGCCCTTGTGAAAAGCGCAGGTCTAATGCGCTATGGGCCCTGTGCGGACAAGCCTATGGATAATCCCAGGACTACCCAGGGGCCTGTCCACACACCCATCTCTCACTTTTTGGGCTCCTGGAGTCAAAAGATGTGAGATGGTGCCCATCCCCCTCTCTAAGGTTCTAATAACTTACTATTTTTGTATGTATATCTTTTGAAGCAAAAACAGGATAATCATAAGATATAAAAGATCTATGAAATTCCATCCTATCACATTGCTGATCTTTAGATGGCAATGTAGACTTATCCCAAAGTACTAGAAACAAGAAGAATTAAAAACACACCATATTTGAATCAACAGTATATTATGCTAAGTATTCAGCTCTTTCTATTTGTTATTCCTTCTTTTCATTCTCTCACACTGAAATGGATTGAATTGCATTAACACTTCCCAATGGACACAAAATACCCAACACTCTAAATGCCGCATCACATTGTTGGCTCATGTTTAACTTGTTGTCCACGAGGACTCCAAGGTCTTTTTCGCACATACTACTGTCAAGCCAGGCGTCCCCCATTCTGTATCTTTGCATTCCATTTTTTCTACCGAAGTGAAGTATCTTGCATTTGTCCCTGTTGAACTTCATTTTGTTAGTTTCAGCCCATCTCTCTAGTCTGTCAAGATCGTTTTGAATTCTGCTCCTGTCTTCTGGAGGGTTAGCTATCCCTCCCAGTTTGGTGTTGTCTGAAAACTTGATGATCGTGCCTTCTAACCCTTTGTCTAAGTAGTTAATAAAGATGTTGAACAGAACCGGGCCCAGGACGGAGCCTAGATTTTAGATGGCAGTGTAGGACTCTTTCCACACAGCTGTTTAAAATCCACATGGTATTGGATTATATGACAGTGTAGACTCAAATCAACCAGTTCAAAGCAGATATTGTGGATTATCTGCCTTGATATTTTGGGTTATATGGCTGTGTGGAAGGGTCCTAGAAGGGGCCTTAGGGCACATCTACACTGTACAATGAATGCAGCTTCACCACACTTCAACTGACATGAACCAATGCTATACAATCATGGTATTTGTCATTTCATGGGGCACCATAACTCCTTGGCTAAAGCCCTTGTAAAACTACAACTCCCATGATCCCATGGCAGGTCAAGTGGAGTCAAACTGCATTAATTCTACATTGTGGATGCTCCCTTAGTCAAGACGCTGCCCTATTATAATGGCTGCCAAAATGTTTCTATCAGGTATTGACTCAGGGGGTGAATATTTATGGAAAGGACAAATGCCAGCTTTATTTTATTAAACAATAAAAAATGACACCTTGTGTACATCAAGTAGTACAGTGACAAATCAGTCAATTTCAGTTCCAGCCTTCCATCAGAAGGATAGCAGGGAGGGGGTTATTCTGGCTTCCCTGAGCAGGGTGATTCAGACTTGAGGACTGAGGAAAGGCCTATGGGGCACTACCTGTCACTCCAATATGTTTTAAAACTTACCCGTTCCCTCAAATGTTTGGTAGCACCTTTTGGCCTCTATACTCTATTGTAACTGAGCCTAACAATCTGTAGCCCAAATAAATGAGCATCCTTCTCTCCCCCTCTTCCCACAACACACGTTGCTTTTTCTTCTATATTCTTTCAATTTTTTCCTACCTTCTTTGATGACAACATGTAGACAAGTTCTTGAGAGCAAGGACTTGTTTTCTCATGAAGAACATTGGTGACATGTCAATGAAAGCAACAACTTGGTGTTGTCATCATTTCATACAGGTCTATTATTGTAAGAAAGGTTCTCCTTAAAGAGTCTGAAATCTAAATTCAGCCATGGATGAAGGAGTGGAGGAGCACATTAGTTTCAAACAGCAAACTAGAAAAGCAAATCAGAGGAGAAAAAGGAAAAAAAAGACAGGCATGAAAGAAATGCAGTTAAATGGAACAGAATGCAAAGTTGAATGCTCAGGCAAAGGCAGCACGGAAATCTCAAGAAGAATGTGAAGTAGAAGGAATTTTTTTTGCAGGATGTTGCAGACTTAAAGTAATAGCAGAAGAGTAATAACAGTTTTATGTGAGGGTGAAGGACAGAATACTAAAAACAAAATTCACAAATAGGAATAAAGTGTAGTGAATAGGAGCTCTAAGAGGAGTGCATCTATATTGTAGAATGTATGCGATTTATTACAATGTTAAATGTTTTTGCTCAATACTATGGAATCATAGAAGTTGTAGTTTGCAAGTCCTTTAGCCTTCTCTGCCAAGTAGTGCTGGTACCTCACCAAACTACAAATCTCAAGATTTCATAGTCTTGACCCACGATAAATAGAATGATGTCAATTTTACACTGTAGATCAGTGGTCCTCAGCCTGGGGTCCCCTGATGTTTTTGGCCTACAACTCCCAGAAATCCCAGCCAGTTTACCAGCTGTTAGGATTTCTTGGAGTTGAAGGCCAAAAACATCTGGCGACCCCATGTTGAGAACCACTGCTGTAGATACACCTTAAGAAAAGATTCCATCCCAAAAGGAATGGTCAATTTCAGTGTTCTGATTCAAGGACCTATCTCTTCTAAAAACTTCACTTGTCTTAAAAAAAATTCAAACTATTATTCACTCTATTTCTTTTCTGCATATTTATTCGACTACTTCCCCAACTCTCTTCCATGCACCCACACACAGACACACGTACACACACACACACACACACACACACAAAAATACACATAGAGCTTTTTGGCCATCTACAAATGGAAATGCTAATACTTTTGTCTTTTTTTCACAGTGCCCAAGGTTTTTTCATAGTCCCCAATGTGTCAGCACTAGTCCTATGAGTTTGCATCTCGAAGGTGTTTTAAAGTAAAGGCAGAAATATACCCTTCACTTTGTTTTCATAGAAGTTTGACCAATGAGAACAAATGTATCTAAGTAACTTAAAAGGTTGAACAAATATGGAAGGAGAACTTCAGAAAGTTATTTTCAGAGTAGGTAAAGGTAAAGGTTTTCCCCTGACGTTAAGTCCAGTCGTGACCAACTCTGGGGGTTGGTGCTCATCTTCATTTCTAAGCCAAAGACACCTCCAAGGTCATGTGGCCGGCATGACTGCATGGAGCGCCGTTACCTTCCCGCCGGAGCAATATCTATTGGTCTACTCACATTGGCATGTTTTCGAACTGCTAGGTTGGCAGGAGCTGGAGCTAACAGCGGCCGCTCACGCTGCTCCCGGGGTTTGAACCTGGGACCTTTCAGTCTCCAGCTCAGTGCTTTAACGCACTTCACCACCGGAGCTCCTAATTTTATTTATTTCAGAGTACAGTTCCCAAAATCCCCAGTCAAACTAGAGAGTGGACAATGGATATACTGTCTGTCAGAGTCTGAAAGCTGCCATCCAAAATAGTTACTTAACCAAGCTCTTCATGAGATATTCATTTGGATATAAATGCGGCTGGCAAGGATTTCTTTAATCTGTTAAAAAGGAGGAGCAATGGGAAATGATGTTGCTCAACCTTATATACAATTATGGTGAAGTAAGTCAACCACTCATAAAGCTATTTCTTGGAAATCTTTCCTGCTTCAAAGAAAATGGCAACTTTTTTTCCCTTCATTTATGGGCGAGTTTATGCCTCCAGTATAATGTAGGGATAAAGGTCTGTTCTCGTACAAAATCTTTGGGATATATAACCAATGAAGTGGATGGAGAAAGAAGAAAGGTCTTTTGTGAGCTTACAAAAAAAAATCAGCAGAAAATTTTGCACACAGCAAAATTGCCATATCGACAAACCCTTAACTTGCACTCAGCAGACTTCTGTAAAGCCAGGTGTTGACAGGACACTAAAAATTTGCTGATGGTTCTGATCAATAACTTTTAGCAATACAGCCCAGCACCAGTTCAAGAAGGCCATGCTGAGTTTCAATAGGCATGTTGGCTAACCTGCTTGTTGATTGGCCAGTGAGTCCAGTCTCCCTCTGGGCATCCCGATTGGTGCGCTACACCAATGGCTGAACTTAATAACGTTTGATTGCTGCATTGCAGTGTACAGCATCTGAGTACACAAACAGCCATGGCTCAAACTTTTTTCTTGTCCTTGGAAGCAGACACAATATGTGACATTGTCATACAACTTGTGCCTCTCACAAAGCCTCATCATCATCTTCAATAGTGGTGGAAATGCCTTGCCTTTCAGATTCCTCTAGTTTATTCTGTGTTCAACCTCACAGGAGAAGTTCAGTATGAAGACCACAAAGGAAAAGGGAAAAGGTAATAAAATTGATCAGATAACTGGATCACTATTCAGTAACACAGCCTCCTCTTTTTCAAACACTGTTCACTAGGCTTGCTCAAATAATTCGTTTTCCCCGTTAACCGTTATTAATTCGTTATTTTCGTTTGTTTTGAAGCAATTTTGAAGCATTGGTTGTCCACACGTCTGATATCGCGGTTTCGAATCGCGAGAGGCCGTTTTTCGTTATGTCGTCGTTTTCTTCGTTAGGAAAAAAAAGCTTTTGCAAATCACCCAAACCATTCAGGCCCTTTCCTTTTGCCCCTCAGCAAAAGGGGCGTCACGGGCTCAGCCAATGGGAGGGGGCGAGGGGGAAGGAGGCCGAGGAGGAGGAGGAAGACGGAGGGGGGAAATGGCCGCCGCCGCCGCCGCCTCGCCTCAGCTCAGGCCTGGTGTCTCTCTGAGGCGGGAAGGCGGCGGATGGAGCCGAGACCGAGAGAGACAGAGAGGGGCCCGGCGGTGAGGTTTTGACGTCTGTGCGAAGCTAGGCAAGTGGGGTTTATATATCTGTGGAAGGTCCAGGGTGGGAGAAAGAACTCTTGTCTGTGGGAGGCAAGTGTGAATGTTGCAATTGGTCACCTTGATTAGCATTGAATAGCCTTGCAGCTTCAAAGCCTGGCTGCTTCCTACCTGGGGGAATCCTTTGTTGGGAGGTATTAGCTGGCCCTGATTGTTTCCTGTCTGGAATTCCCATTTTCTGGGTGTTGTTCTTTTACTGTCCTGATTTTAGCTTTTCTGTAGCTAAAAATGCATATAAAATTGATTCTATAGGGAGGATAAATGATTGGATTTCAACTCCTACAGCTTGGCTTTCTCTGCCAATAATGGTACCCATCTTGGATATTGTAAGGGATTTATTATTATTGTTATTATTATTATTATTATTATTAGACCTTGCTCCCAGGAAGGTGCCTTCGCTGTGGCTCCCAACTTATCTATCTATCTACCTTTCCACATATTCTCCACATTGTGTGTATGTGTATGTATATTATATATACATGAGCCCCGATGGCGAAGTGTGTTAAAGCACTGAGCTGCTGAACTTGCAGACCGAAAGGTCCCAGGTTCAAATCCCGGGAGCAGAGTGAGTGCCCGCTGTTAGCTCCAGCTTCTGCCAACCTAGCAGCTTGAAAACATGCCAATGTGAGTAGATCAATAGGTACCGCTCTGGCGGGAAGGTAATGGCACTCCATGTAGTCATGCCGGCCACATGACCTTGGAGGTGTCTATGGACAACACTGGCTCTTGGGCTTAGAAATGGAGATGAGCACCAACCCCCAGAGTCAGACATGACTGAACTTAACGTCAAGGGATACCTTTACCTTTACCTATACACACACACACACACACACACACACACACATTATGCAGGGACTATATATATATTACACAGTATATATCACACACACACCAATTTAACAAAGTTTCAGCCACAAAAACAAAGTTTCTGAAGTAGAACAATGACTTTCACAGTAAAGACAACCCAATTTAACAGGAAATAAGACTTTCAAACCAGGAACAGATTTCTGCAATTATTAAAAAATGGTTTATTATAAAAGCTATGAAAATTCGCCAAAAATCAGAGGATAAGGGAAACGTTCCAAGTTTTGGTGAGCTATCAGTGTTAAATGTGTTCTACCACTGTACCAAGTTGGAAGAAGATCACTCAAAAATGAGGGTGGGAGAGTCCTGTAAAGTCCTCTCCCTCTGTGCTGTTTTTGGGAATTGCGCATGCGCGTCCGCCATTAACGAATTAATTTAGAAAATAACGAATTTTCGTTAATTTTGAAAATTTTGGGGACAAAATTCGTAAATAGCAACAAAAACGAAAAACTGCCCCCTCTAGTTTTGAAACGAGTTTAGAATCAAATTTTTCATGGATCGATCAAGCCTACTGTTCACAATATGCAATGGAACTAATACAGGTCAAAATGCTACTTCTCGTGTACAATGAGATCTTGACTTAATGTCAGAGTGAGGCAGTATCACAAAGAAGCTAGGTGGCACCAGTATAGGTCATATTTATGAGGTAGGAAGAAGACATGTTTGACAGGCTTTTTTCTCACCCAAAGCAATGAGTAGACTACCGTTTGTACTCAGAGCTCAGATCACTGGACCTGTATGGTGACTGTATGGTTATGTTTTCTCCCACATTTCAAAATGTTATTTTTCCACAAACTTATGCAAGAATTTGCAAATTTTAGAACATTTGTATCTACTCTACACAAAGCAAATACTTGTTCCTCTTTGTTCAAGGCCAAATTAGATATACACAATATATATATTTATGGACTGAAGTATCAAATGAAAATTCTGTACAACATGCTGTTTTATAATCACTATAGATATTCTAAAGATAAACATGGAGGCAGTGACAGACTTTATATTTCTAGGCGCGAAGATCACTGCAGATGCAGACTGCAGCCAGGAAATCAGAAGACGTTTACTTCTTGGGAGGAGAGCAATGGCCAACCTTGATAAAATAGTGAAGAGCAGAGACATCACACTGGCAACGAAGGTCCGCATAGTCAAAGCAATGGTATTCCCCATAGTAACCTATGGTTTCGAGAGTTGGACCATAAGGAAGGCTGAGCAAAGGAAGATAGACACTTTTGAACTCTGGTGCTGGAGGAAAATCCTGAGAGTGCCTTGGACCACAAGAAGATCCAACCAGTCCATCCTCCAGGAAATAATGCCCAATGGCTGCTCACTGGAGGGAAGGATATTAGAGGCAAAGTTGAAGTATTTTGGCCACATCATGAGAAGACAGGGAAGCTTGGAAAAGATCATGATGCTGGGGAAAATGGAAGGAAAAAGGAAGAGAGGCCAACCAAGGGCAAGATGGATGTGACTGGCTTGACCTTAAAGGAACTGGGGGCGGCAACGGCCGACAGGGAGCTCTGGTGTGGACTGGTCCATGAGGTCACGAAGAGTTGGAAACAACTATGCGACTGAGCAGCAAAGATATTCTACCATGCCAAAGCTTTGGTGATTCCACTTTGAATTTATTCTAGACTTTTAAAGGAAATATTTAATAATAATAATAATAATAATAATAACAATAATAATAATTATAATTATAACAACAACATCATCATCATACAATCCTAGACCCTTGGGAAGTGTCCGACGTGTGATTCAATACAACAGCCAGCAGAGTGTCTGCTGTGGACTTATCTTGTTGTGTTTCAAATAATAGTGATGACGATGATGATGACTTTGTGATACAAAATCCAGCAAATAGATCTCATTTGCTGTATCATACTGTGTCTTTGTGTAATAATAATAATAATAATAATAATAATAATAATAATAATAATAATAATAATAATTTTATTTTTACCCGCCTCTCCTTTACTGCTCAAGGCAGGTTAAAGGTAAAGGTAAAGGTTTTCCCTTGACATTAATTCTAGTCCTGTCCATTTCTAAGCCAAAGAGCCGACGTTGTCCACAGACACCTCCAAGGTCATGTGGCCAACATGACTACATGAAGTGCTGTTGCCTTCCTGGCAGAGCAGTACCTATTGATCTACCCACATGTGCATGTTTTCAAAGTGCTAGGTTGGCAGAAGCTCGGGCTAACAGCAGGAACTCACTCTGCTCCCTGGATTCAAACCACCAACCTTTTGGTCATACTAGGGGCAGGTTACAACATTGCTAAAACACATAATTCATTGTCCCACACCATATTTCCAAACTAGGTTTAGTACCTTAGATCAGAGCTATCCAAACATTTCATGTTGGTGACACACTTTTTAGACATGCATCATTTCACAACACAGTAATTCAGTTTTACTAGAACAATGGAAGTTAAACTAGCTCCTTATAAGGGATACAAACACATACATAAATTGAAATAACAAAATATATGAGCAAACACACTAACACGTCACAACAAACCATTTGGAAAAGCTTTGCCTTAGATAGTCCTTTGAATAAAATCCACCACACCTTCACATGGAAGCCACCCACAGTCACAATTAGTAGTTCTCAAAGTTCAGTGCATCTGTGAAAATAAGCAAGCCTGAGTAGTGCCAATCCATCACATCCTGCAAGATGGTCTAAGGGAAGGAAGGCTGTGTAGTAAAATATAACTTTGAAGGCTTGTCTCTTAAACTATTAGATAGGGCCATTTATAAATAGAGAATAGGGACAGATAGGCATAGATTGAATTTTGGGGAAAACAGTTTCAGGGTTAGGTGGAAACAGAGAAATGCTCAGGGCTAGGAACAGATAGGGACTATATGAAACTGATGGGAGTGGAGAGGATAGAAAGAATATGGTATGATATTCTTATAAATAGGATCACAATGGAAAACCTAGAGATTCCCAGAGAAGTGTTCATTGTGGGAATATCCAGGTCCTCCAGTATATCTCTATGAGCAATTTCTGAGGAAAGTTACACTGGAAAACCGAAATATTCATAGAAATAACATTTTAATCAAATGCATGAATAATAAAACCAACAAAAGTCAAATTTTCAAATCTGGAGAACTGATTGTATTTACATATGTGTCGGCTGTACATACATAACTGCTTCTAGAGATTGATCTTTCTTGCTTGGACATTGTTGGACCTGGACAAATAGAAATTCAACCCATTAACATAGCTAATTCATCAGCATTGCTATAATCAGGCAATGATATGAAGTATGAAATGAGTTTTGTCAGCCTGCTAAATCAATTGTAGCATTAATAGTGGAAATCAGAACAAAATTTCACTTCTGTTTTCCTTATGTCTAGAGCCTATAACAAGTGTGTTATACATGCTGGTATATTAAACTGGTGACCTGCACATGAGTATTAGTGGGAAATATATTTCCCAGAAAAATAAATGGCACTCAGTGGATGGAATGAAACTGGGTACAACTTTGTGAAGCATGAAATGGACTTTATTTATATGTGCAGGACTTAAAAGTGGCAATGAATTCAGATTTTTAAAAAATGTTGTCCCGTCCTTTAAAAAAAATCTTCAAATATATTTACCAAGTAACTTAGAAAAGCAACCTAATCACTATCTCACATGCGGTAAGAGAACAATAGCTAAGCCAAGGAATAACCCAATTTAATTTACATTGTTCTATCTCCAAGGTAATGATATTCTTCTAATGAAAAGGTGACCTATTTAATTTTGAATACAGAATTAAATGAAAAGTGCAGAAATGTCTTTGGTATTAATGATAGTTTATATTCTATCTTTTGAAGCAAATTGTAACTATCTCACTTTGTTTAATCTATATCTCCAGGGCTCAATGAACTTTACTGACATTTTGTCCATTGTAGGACTGCAAGGCATAATAATATATTAGCAATTTACTTATACTGTATACTGTAAGGCAAATAACAAAATGCAAAGAAATACCAAACTGTAAGTTTGTCCAGTTATTGCAATTCTGAATTTACAGTGTGATTTCTTGTAACTGTTCATCCAGAAGAGTGCATTGTATCTGAGCAAATCAAATGATATGACTAATCAAATTTTATTCATAAATTTAAAACACAATTAGCATTAGGAAGAGCTTTATATTCTCGGAGGGCCAGACTGAAAGACCGAAAAGATTTTTTCTAGTGAAAAACTTGGTCTTCATCTTAATAACTTCATAAGTCAGACTGATTCCCTGAAGCTATAATATTCATGATAGCTTTATAGCCTTGTTTTTCTGAAAACAAACGATGTCATTTCATGTAATATATTTCATTTTCTTTTAGGAGCATAACATACTAGCATCTCCCGCAGTACTGAAAGCCATTTTGCTCTGACATGTTAACAACACAAGCCAATCATAAAACAGATGTAATACTCTCTTTTCCTTACCCACTTGTCCTGTGTGTTTTAAGGCTTCTGCCTAAATGTTTGTCTCATACCCATTGGTAATAGATGATACTGTACTCTAATAAGAAGCTGGGCTCATTATATTGCAAAGCTTAGTGTGACCACAGTAGCCTTCAAGAAGACATGCTGGAGGCAACAGACTGACGATCGAAAAGCAATTAGCATTGTGGCTTGTGATAATTACCCACAGTATGGGAGGCTTCTCTAAGATGTAGTTTCCACTGTGTCTAATAATAGGATGCTTTAAACATTTCTGATTTTTTTCTCCTCCATACATACCACAAAGTCCTAATTTCAGGTGTCAATCTATTGTTCATCAAGGAAAATAAACACCCTTCACTCATTTCCTTAGCAAACAAAAAAGGGGGAAGAAAGCAAAAAGGAAGAAAGGAAAGAAAGAAGAAAGAAATGTTTAAAGCACAACACCACTCTTCTGACAACTCCTGGTGTCACCTAAAAGTCACCTTGAATCATGTTTTAATCAGCTGGAACAGGGCAACATCTCATTTAGTTCTGCCGTTTCCTTCCTCAGCAATACACTGATTGCCAAGACAGAGCAATCCAAATTGAGTGCTGATTAAAATGAAATGGAATGAAGATGCAGATGCAGCCGTGGTTTTACAGGCACACCTTGGCCTGCTAGTTTAAAAGGTCAAGGTGACACAAGTTCAAATTGTAAGTACCTTTAAAAATAATAATCTTGGAATATGAAGGAAGGTATGTTAGTGTTGCCTCTTTTCCCATAATGAATTAAAACTGGGATATAGTCAGTGAAATAAATGAATTCTCTAATTTGACTGAAAAAGACCTACAACATTGATTAATTTTCAAACTTGCTTGCTATGGTTCTACCAAGAGTTGAAGTAGATAGATATAATTCCCATTAGAGAAGTACATATTTGGCCCCATCCACACTACCATTATAATGTAAATTGAACTGCATTATATGATCAGTACAAACTCATATGATACAATTTAACTGCAATGAACTGGTTTATATGAGTCTGCACTGACTATATAATGCAGTATAATCTGCATTATAATGGCAGTGTAGATGGGGCCTCCATGTTCTTCATCCACATTAATAAGACCAAGCTCTCCCCCACAAGTTCTCCCAGCTGGATGAGAACAGGAAGATTTCTGCATAGTTCCAAAGCAGGCTTTGTGCTTGAAGTATTAGTCTGTAAGGAAGCACTCTTTTTCCCTATGCAAAACATTTTCTATATCAAAACCCATGCTTTCTGAACATATATTTTTTCAGTGCAGAAAATATGATCTAGACAGAAATGCAAATTAATCTTTCTGGGCAGCAGACATATTTTCTGAACATCTTTATAAGCAAATTAATATTTCCCAAAGTAAAAAAGATATTTTATTGTTGACATGGATGCCTTTGTTTTTCCAGATGGACTTTCTTGAGCATTCTGTTCCTTAGCTAAGAAATGAGAAAGCAAAAAAAAAAAATATCATTCCATCCTCAATCCCTTGCAACTTCAAGTGGAGAATTATGCTTTGAGTTATGCCCAGAGTTTTTGAAAATGAAGCATTTCTAGACAAAAAAAAATAGTATAGAATGATATGCTGTAACATAGAACTGTCTCTGGATTCATTGTTTATAATTACTGTGATGACATGCAGACCTTCAACATATTACAAGAAACTTTGGTTCTTCTATACTATTTCTAAATGAATCTCCAGGGCTGGCATCAATGATGTTGCACCCGAAGGCAGCACAAGCACTCGAAAACCAAACAAGAGCCAATATAACACACTATATCTTTATTAAAGCAATTATAAATCCAAAGGAAATTAGGTATAATGTCTGAGTAAGGAAGAGTTCTTTTTAGAAAGTCAATGATGGTTCCAAAAGGGTAAAGGAAAAGGTCCGATATTATAATCCACAATGAGAACTCAATAGCTCTCCCAAGAAATCAAAGTCCATGAGTTAAAACAGGGAAAAAAGGCTGGCAGGAAAACAGAGTTCAATCCACTGGAAATACTTCATAGCAACCAAGGGAGCAAAGTTGTTAAAACTGAGGCAAACTTGAAACAGGAACAAGGAATAGCAACTGAAGTAAAGTCAAGGTCTACTCGAGAGTCGCGGCACAGCATGGCTTGACTGGAACTGGAAAACTTGCCTTGAAAACAGGAGATGGAGATGGAGAAACCTCTCTCCACAAAGCAACGTTGACACCGCAAGGACATCTACTGAGCAAAACACTTTTAACAGATTCTGGACTGTTCAGAATTTAGGGAGTACAAACTCCCAAAACTTTCCCAAGAGAACGCTAACCATTATCCCATCTATTTGCCAGTCTCTGGCTCTGGCAAATTTCTTGTTTTGCACTTCTTTCTCTAGTTACAAAATCTCTACGATTAAAAACCCTGTTCCTAGGCATTTCTGCAGCATCTGGCTCTATCTGCGAGGGATGAACAGAAGAATCTTCTCCAATTAGTAAGTTTCCAGAGCCAATATTTTCGGGCACCTGCAGCTGTAAAGGCCCCTCCATGGAGGGTGAAATGTAAGTATAATCCTCAACATTATCTGTGTCAAAGTGCAAGTCCTGAACTACTGCAGGCCTTGGTGCCCTGGCTGGCTGGGATCTAACAAATGATCATATCCTCAAGGTCTCATGAACCATGACTCTTCACTGTCAAACAGCAGACATTGATCCTTGCTTTAATTGCATCAATAAGAGTGAAGACCAGATTTGAAAATGACCATAGAACCAAACTAAAGTGGAGCCACTGAAGTTGTTACAAGTTAATTATGCTCAATAGATATGACATGCCAACATTTACGCAGCAATCTGCCACTTATAAAAGTCTAAACATTGTAAGATGCATTCTGATAGAGTAGGGAATGATATCCTGGATCCCTGGCCATCCTGGAAGAAGGCAAGCTTCATTTCAATGAAGCTTTCCTGCCTTCTCATGATGTGGCAAAAATACTTCATCTTTGCTTCTAATACCCTTTCCTCCAGTGAGCAGCCGGGCATTATTTCCTTTAGTTTTCATGGCAAAAATACTGTGGTGGGTTGCCATTACCTTCCCCAGGGATCGTATTTAGTCTGACCTCTCTACCATGACCTTCCCGACTTGGGTGCCCCTTCACAGTTTAGCTCATGACATCATCCAGGCATGCAAGCCCCAGCACCACGTCAAGGTAACGATCCTTTGCATGGGGGAACTGCATTATATGGCCATATAATCCAGTTCAATGCAGTTAAATAGTATTACTAGAGACTACACTGATCATATAATGTTCTTCAATCTGCATTATAATTGCAATGTTGATGGGACCTTAGTTGATACTGCTACATCTCCATCCATCCAGTTTAGTGAGACTTGTTCATATCAGAGAATGAGATGTGTGTGTGTGTCTTATCTGCAGCCTCTTGAAGCTTAGCCACTTCTGAGATTGGTTACAGGAATAGGGTTTTTAACACCTGTCTTTTTTCTTTGAGAAACAGCTTGTTTTGAACAGATTGTGTTGATGAATGTCTAATGCTATCTTTTTCTGTCTTTTCCATCATTGCAATTGTTTTTTTTTTATTCAAAATCAACTTGTCCTTAACCTTCCTTCCTTTCTTTCTTTCTTTCTTTCTTTCTTTCTTTCTTTCTTTCTTTCTTTCTTTCTTTCTTTCTTTCAGGCTACTTTGGTTAATTGTCCATTTGTCTTCAAAATCCTGAAGTAAGTTTGTACAAAGGAGGACTACCCCCCCCCCCACACACACACACACAAAGAAGCCCTCAGTAAACCCTGGTTTGGGTTGGCCAGCAAGAGCCAAAAGATTGCTCTTATCAAAGCAGAATACCCTAAACCATAATAATAATTTATTTATTTGACCAGTCATATGACCATTTCAAAGTACATAAATAAAAACAAGGCAGAAAGGATGGGAGGACAGCAGCAGCTGACCTTCTGTTTGCCATCAAAATCTTATTTTCCTGATTCTTCTTTCAGGAAATGTGCTCTTTTCTTGATAGCTTTCAGGATAAAAAGGCTTACTCTGATTATGGTGGATCTTTCTCATCCTTGCAAAAGGAACGTGAGAAGATCATTTCTGTTGGGGGACCTAAAATTAGATAGTAATGGATGTAAATATCTATATCGAAGTTCAGTATATGCTGGGCAGTTAATCAAAAAATGTTTGTTATCTTCTACTCATTTCTTGGCATGTTACAGTAGCGACCAGTTTGCATACTGAGTTGTTCAAACCTGGCCCTGGTATATATTCTTCTTAAGGGTAATGGAACTGGAATAGTCAGATAGTGGTCTAAATGAGTATTCATTTTGTGGGAAGCTAAAAACTTTGCGGCTGAAGACCTACCTATACTTGTTAGGTCCAATTGAGCATAGATATCACAATCCCAGGCTGTGGTGCAGGCTGGAGAGCAAGCCAGCTGCAACCAGCTGCAATGAATCACTCTGACCAGGAGGTCATGAGTTCGAGGCCCGCTTGGAGCCTATGTTTGTCTTGTCTTTGTTCTATGTTAAAAGGCATTGAATGTTTGCCTATATGTGTAATGTGATCCGCCCTGAGTCCCCTTTGGGGTGAGAAGGGCGGAATATAAATGCTGTAAATAAATAAATAAATCAATAAGTGCATTGCATGAGCACTTGTTTTGCCCTAGGTCCTAGATCAAAAATTGTAAAGGAAGGCCAATTTTAGCCATCTCATTGTTTAGAGCCACTACCCATGATGACTTGTGGTCATGCTGGACTTGCTGCTCTAGACATAGGCGAGGAAGTCCACTGGAATTCATTTGATTTATTTTTGACCAGTAATTGAATTGTCTCATTAAAATTTGAGCTTTTACTGGGAGCATTCCTAGCTCCGTTCTTACTGCAGCCATCAGCATTGTTCTGGACAGGCCCAGGAGGATGCGAAGCTGCTTAACTTGGAAAGCTTCGATCTTGATGTGCCCCCAAATTTTAGCCCCAAATATAAGTATTGGTATTATTTTGTCATGAAGACTTCCAAGGCAGTTCCCAAATAGCCAGATAGTCTTTGTTCCTGGTGGTGAGGGATAAGGCTCAGGGAACACACAATGGCTCTCAGTAAGCCTTTGAGGCTAGAGGGAGCAACCCTTCTCTCAGCCACCTGACTGGGACAAGTCAATGGTGCTTCAGCATTTACCCAGGAGCTCATTTGATGGCTTGACTGGCCAGGCAATATTAGGTCAGCCTGTGACAATGCCAGGCAAGTCATCACCTTTGTGGAGGTTTTAATCCCTCTGCCTTACAGGAATGTACAATCAAAGTGCAGTTGGATTGACTGCCCATCTTCCAACTCTATGTTTCTATGACTATCTTTGTTTTTTCTTGCTCCTCTGCCAAGAGAAATATTCTGAGTTTAATCCAGGTATCTGTCAACATAAAATTTCTTTCAGCTATTTTAATATCCAGGTCAGGAAAGTATGGCCCTCCAATCATATGTGTGTGGGAGCTAAGTGTTGTGGCCTTTTGTGAAAAAAGAAAGACAGATTTTCAAAACTCAAATGCATCATGTTACTTAAAAAGTTGTAAGAATCATCTCTAATATTGGAGTCTCACTGCTCAGTTTAAACTATGAGTTCAGTGCACAAAATATAAACATGATTTTATTGGTGTGTTCCTGGCATATACTGCATTTTCCTCTATGTGGTTAGCTTTATGTTCCCAGTCTTGCACTATTTGAAAGTGCTTCTATATATAGTATGGTGTGTTTATTACTCTTGTAAGATAGCAAAATGTAACTGTAAGCAAGGGGCCTGAGATTTAAATAAGTACTTTTTTTGACCACAGCTCCCATAATTTGACTCCAGCTTCCATACTTTCATGACTTATTCACATTAAAGAACAAACAACCTGGTAAATTTCCAAAACAAAATCCTAAGAGTCTTTAGACCAATCACCTTGAAAGAATAGTGCCAAGCATTTTCATTACGAATATATTTCTTAGAAAAAGTGACCTAAGTTAGTAAAGTTTTGGGAAAGTTGTTTAATATTTTGTCAAAAATGTTAAATCAGATAGTCAAAGAATATGAAGCATTGTTGATGCTTTCTCTTTTTAAGAGGTTCCAGCACCATACTTCATGATAAGGTACTGATTTAAATTGTTATTGTAGCAGCTAGATTAGAACATTTATGCACTAGAGAGAGACAGGAGATTTAATTTTGAGAATTTGGTTAAGGACGACCGTGACAACTGGCATGGAGATAAAATTTATGTACCAACTGGCATTTACATGTGAAAATGATGGCTACGACAAATTTATTGACACACGTTGTCCTTTTATTTTATTTTCTGGAGAAGAATTATGTCCACATGGCCCTTTATCAGAGCTTTATCATTCTAGAGGAGTCATTTAAATGATTATTTATCGATGCTAATTTATCTGTAAACATTGGAATGCCATTTAAAAACAGCTTTATAATGGCTTGATGTGGTGCATTCTATTTGAAATGTCAAGCGGTTGTTTCTATGTTGTATTAATACTTTTTTTGTGCTTGTGAACATACTAAATAACAACATCAAAACAGCCCAATTTTAAAATAAGCTTCTATCTCCATATTTAACCAACTCATTTTGTTTGTTTGTTTGTTTTTCTTGAACCTGCCTAAGCAGCAAATCCTTGTTAACCCAGAATGCAGTGGTTTAGGAAGAGATATTTGTTGATCTAGACTGATGACCAAGTATAGGAATTATTTCAGAGAGAGGGATAAAGAAAGGGAGAGAAATAATAGCTAAAGTGGATATGGTGAAATGGTTAAGCTGTTAGTGGTTGTTCCATTGCTCTATTCCAGGGGTCCCCAAACTAAGGCCCGTGGGCCGGATGCAGCCCTCCAAGGTCATTTACCTGGCCCCTGTCCTAAACTTTAGACTTAGGGTTGACCTAAGTCTACCGGGTCTTTGGAGGTCTCTTTGCTTACTTATGACCTTATGAGATTGTCTAGATGGTCTTTGAATGTCTCTTTGCTTAGCTACGGCCTTATGAGACCATCTAGATGGCTTTTGGAGGTAACTTTCCTTACCTATGGTTTTATGAGATTGTCTAGATGACCTTTGGGGGGCCCTTTCCTTACCTATGGTCTTATGAAACCATCTAGATAGTCTTTGAGGGTCCCTTTGCATATCTATGGTCTTCTGATGGCCTGATGAGATCATCTAGATGACCTTTGAGGGTTCCTTTCCTTACCGATGGTCTTACAAGACCATCTAGAAGGTCTTTGGAGGTCTCTTTGCTTACCTATGGTCTTATGAGATTGTATAGATCAGGGGTCCCCAAACTAAGGCCCATGGGCCAGATGCGGCCCTCCAAGGTCATTTACCTGGCCTTTGTCCTTTACACTTAGAGTTGACCTAAGTCTGTAATGACTTGAAGGCACACAACAACAATCCTAATTTTTTACTATTTCATCATAATCTGGTCCCCCCAACAGTCTGAGGGGTTGTGAATCGGCCCTCCACTCTAAAAGTTTGAGGACCTCTGCTCTATACTGTCATACTGAAATAAAATGTTAACACAAAAAATGAATGTTCATCACATAATGCTTTGTTTCTTTGTGTAAGCCATAAAATGTAGAGTGTGGCAGTGTTTGTGAAAGAGGCTGCAAACTGCTGTCTAGTTCAGGGCTTCTTAAACTATTTCCACTGCAACCCCTGAGAAGTTCTATTGTGACTCCAGATATATAGATAAAAAAATATTTATAAAAATCAAACATTTAATGATAATAAAATAGCATTTTCAGGTCTTGCTGAGTTTGTTCCTTTATACTGGGGGTCGGGACCCCTGGGGGGTCACTAGGGGATGTCAGAGGGGTCGCTAAAGACCATCAGAAAGCGCATATAATATCAAGGTCTATTTTCCCCAAACTCCACCAGTGGTCACATTTTGGTGTCAGGCTTACTTCAAAGGACCAGTCTGAACGCAGATCAAAGACAGCTGCTCTCAAACACAATCTTTATTGAAGAATACATGACTTTGGAAAAGTCGAGAATGACCTAATGTTTACATACATCTAATTTTATCACTTCTGATGCAACGTAATATCACACGCAAATATCATCATCAAACCCCACCTTCTGGATCACATTTCCACCAAGGTTTCTATCCCCCCCACACTACAGCAATTATAATTGTTTATACTTTCACCCCTGAGTTCCCAGGCTCATTTTATCTTCTCCCGCCAGGTGCTCGCATGTTTATGTTATGAAGTCAGATTCAGGGCTTGGAAATTCAGCCCTGGGATCTGGCTGCATGACATGGCGCCCCCGTTTTCTTCGCCCTCCTCTTCGGTTCTTCTTTCACCATAGCCCTGAAACAAATCAAACAATAACTCTATGGGTCCATTTTGTCTAAAGTCCCCATATATTTTTTCAGCAAGCTGCGATGGAAGACTGGGTGTATTTTCCCTAAACTTTTTGGCAATGCCAATTGGAAAGTCACTTCATTGATAACATCCTGTATTCTGAATGGTCCAATATATTTGGGGCCCAGTTTTCTTGAAGGTAACCCCAATTTGATGTTTTGGGTACTTAACCACACTAGATCTCCTTTATCTAATTTATCGCCTTCCACCCTCTTTCTGTCTGCGAACGTTTTATACTTTTTGTGTGCTTCTTTTAACGAAGCAGTCACTTGATTCCAACATTCCATCATTTGCGTTTTCCATTTCCCTGCTTCTGTTCCTTCATTTTCTGTCCACCTCGGCAATTGGGGTAAAGGTTGTATTTCATACCCGTAAACTACTTCAAAGGGGGTTTTGTTTGTTGCTGAATGTATAGTTGAATTAAAGGCTAGTTCCGCAAACGCCAACCACCTAGACCAGTCATTTTGTCTCATGTTAGAGTACATTCGAAGGAACTGCCCAAGCGTTTGCTGAGTACGTTCTACCGCCCCGTTTGTCATGGGGTGAAAAGCAGAACTTAAACTCCTTTCTGCTCCTAGCATTTCCAAGAATTTTTCCCAAAATTTTGCTGTGAATTGTACTCCTCTGTCACTGACTACTCTACTTGGACATCCATGTAATTTGTAAATATGGTTTATGTACAATTCAGCTAGCTTCTCAGCCGATGGTAGCTTCGCCAGTGCTATAAAGTGGGCCTGTTTAGAAAACAGGTCTAATACTGTCCAAATATAACGATGTCCTTTGCTGACTGGCAGTTCTCCCACAAAGTCCATAGCTACACATTCCCAAGGCCTGGTAGGTTCCGCTACTGTCTGTAACAATCCCATAGGCTTCCCTCCTCCCGATTTATTTCTGGCACAATCATCACATTGGACAACATGATTCTTTATGTCCTTCCTCATCCCTGGCCACCAACAATGTTTTGCTATTGCCTTTGTTATTTTGGTAATTCCTGTATGACCAGCGCTCTGGTTGTTGTGAAAACGATGCAGAATCTTAATCCTTAATATTGCTGGGATATACAGTTTCTTGTTTACAAACCAAAATCCCCCCTTCTGGTCCCCCTTTTCTGCGTTGGACGCGATCCATTGATCTCCTTTATAAGACTGTTTTAGTTCATTTCCCCAGTTATCTTCCCCGCCGAGTTCGACAAAAGCCGTGTCCTCCTTTTGGGTTTGTGCTCTTGTCCTGACAGCTAAGCCCCATTGTTTGTCAGAGAATATTGTCCCCTCCTTTGCTGTGGTTAGGCCTTCGTGTTGAGGCATGCGTGAAAGAGCATCTGCCAAGACATTCTGTTTCCCTTGAAAAAACTTTAATTGGAAATCGAATCTGCTGAAGTATTGCGCCCATCTGATTTGTTTGGGGGACAATTTTCTAGGAGACTTTAAATACTGGAGATTCTTATGGTCAGACCAAATTTCGAATGGGATTCCGCTTCCTTCGAGGAAGTGTCGCCAGCATTCTAAGGCTTTTAATATGGCTAATGCCTCTTTTTCCCATATTGGCCAACTTTTTTCAGTTTCGCTGAACTTCCGTGACAAATATCCACAGGGTTTTAAGTTCCCATTTTGATCCTTTTGCAATAGCACTGCCCCGTACGCACAGTCTGAGGCATCGCAATGGATTATGAAAGGGCTCCTGATATCAGGGTGTTTTAGGATGGGTCCTTCAGTGAAGCATTCTTTTAAGGTCTCGAATGCCTTTTGGCATTCTGGCGTCCAACTCAGTTTGGCGCCGGGAGCTTTCACTTTTGCTGTCTCCCCTTTCCCTTTTGTTTTTAAAAGTTCTGTAAGGGGTGCGGTTATTTGTGCAAAGCCTTTTATGAAGGGTCTGTAAAAATTTGCAAACCCCAGAAATGATTGTAATTGCCTCCTTGTTTGAGGCACTCCCCATTCTTTCACATCTGCTACTTTAGCTGGATCCATAGCTAACCCTTCTGGAGACATCCGATATCCCAGAAAGTCAATTTGAGTTTTATTAAATTCACATTTGGACAGTTTTGCGTACAGCTTTGCTTCTCTTAGTCTCTGCAAAACTTCCCGGACCAATTTTACGTGCTTTTCCTTATCTTCAGAAATGATCAAGATATCATCAAGGAATATGAACACCCCTCTGTACAATAACGGGTGTAGTATTTCATTTATAAGCTGCATAAAGCAGCCGCTTCCATTTTTTAACCCGAAAGGCAAAATTTCGTATTCAAAATGGCCGAATGCGCAGGAAAATGCGGTTTTCCAAGTATCCTCCGGTTTGATCCTTAATTTATGATACGCTTCAATTAAATCCAGTTTAGTAAATATGCTCCCTTTCTTCAATACGGTAATTAAATCCTTGACTAAGGGCATAGGGTATTTATTGTCCTTGGTAATTGCGTTTAAATTTCGATAATCAATGCACAATCTTAGGGAATTGTCTTTCTTTCTCCTAAATAACACTGGAGCCCCGAGAGGAGAATTAGATGGCTTAATGAAGCCTCGAGCCAGGTTTTTATCAATGTATTTTCTCAATTCCTCCTTCTCTTGCACAGACATGGGATACACTTTTGGTTTTGGTAAGTCTGCTCCTGGGGTTATTTCAATCCCTACTTCTATATTTCTTTTGGGAGGCAATTTACTGGCCTCTTTCTGATTGAAAACATCCGCAAAGTCTCTGTATTCAGGTGGCAATAGCTGTGGGTCTATTTCCCCTGCTTCGTCTTCCTCGTCCTCCTCTTCTGCAATTTTGCTTATCTCCCATTGCATCTGCTGTTCTTTAAATGCTAAGCTTTTTCCTCTCCAATCTACTTCAGGATTTGCTTGTTCGAGCCATGGTATCCCCAATATTACATGGTATGTGGCAATAGGGGCTATCACAAAGGATATTCTTCCTCCCCATTTGCCTATTTTGCATGGAACTCCCCGTAATTCCTTTGTAGATACTTCCCCAGCAGCGACTGATCCATCTAGCTGCGAAAATGCAATTGGGGAGTCAAGTGCCATCTGCTGGCATTTCAGCGCTCCTGCTAATTCTGGGGTTATAATGTTCCTAGAACACCCGCAGTCTACAAACGCCTTGCAGGTGGCCCGATTTTCTAGCCCCGAGAGGCAAATTGGTACTACTATCATGCGTTTGTCCCGACTCACCAATCTTTCCGAAGATTCTGGGGCCTGCACCTCCTCCTCCGCACGCCTCCCGGTTGCTGGCTTGGGCTTTGGGGCTTTTGGCGGCTCCCCCTTCCGGGCCCAGCATTCCGCTGCTCGGTGGCCCGTCTTCCCACATACAAAGCATCCCAGTTTAGGTTTGTTGTCGTCTCCTCTGGAGGGAATCCCCGGCCTCCCTCCGGGTCTTTCTTGCTTCCTCGTTTCTCCTCGACCTCTCGCCACCGGTCTTTGCTGGCCGCTGCTGCTCCTGAAGCGCTTTACTTGTGCCAGGGTAGATTCGACGCGCCCCGCTAGTTGAATCCATCCCTGGAGCGTCTCGGGGTCGTCTCTGTGCGCTGCCCAGCTGAAAATCTCGGGGCGTAGTCCCCCTTTAAATAGTTCCACTTTGGTTACTTCAGACCACTCCGGTACCCTTTCCGCGAGGTGGAGGAATTCCTCTGCGTACTCGGGCACCGTTTTGTCCCTCTGTTTTATTCCTTTCAGCTGGTCTCGCGCCCTCAATTGCTCCAGCCGGTCTCTGAACCGGTTCTCCAGTGCGGCGAGGAAGCGGGGCACTGACCTCAAGCATGGGTCGCGTCTGGCATGCAATTGCACATACCAGCTGGCTGCTCCTCGCTTTAGTGTGTTGCCGATGGCTCGAACCCTGCTTGCTTCGGAGGGAAATGTGTGTGCGTTGTCTTCCATGTATCCTCTAATGCTAATTAGAAAAAAGTTCAGTTCCTCTGATTCCCCTCCGTATTCCAGCTTGAGATCTTCCCTTCTAGGCATCCATTCTGCAGCCCTTTGATATTGTCTGGGCGGCATGGGGAAGGGTTGCATCAGGTTCCCCCGGGTGGCTCCTTGGAACACGCCGCGCCCCACTCCGGTGGTCATTCTGCGCGGCTCCTGGAAGTCTGCCGCCGCTGTTGGCTCTTCCGCCCATCCGCATACTGGCCTAGCTGTAGCCCCCTCATCTCGCCTTTCCTCGTCGTACGGCACATCCTCCTCCTCTTCCTGGACCCCCCGCTCCTCTCCGCCTTCGTCTGCGAATCCACTGGACCCGATCCCTGGCCCCAGTGGCCTTTCCACCCCGACGCCCATTCGGGGGGTTGGGAGCTCTGTTGGAGACGGCGGCCTCAGGGTCCCCAGGGCTCGCTGACGCTCCACTTCTCGCGCCATGCTGTCCCGGAACTGCAGCTCCTGCCAGTATTCCTCATCTCCCCCGTCCCTTGCCGCCACGGGGCTCTGCGTTGACGCCCGCTGGCCCCTCTGGCTCCAATCTCCTTCTTTGCTTGGTTCTCTCTCGGCGCCATATCGGCTGGCCTCCTTCTGGAGATTCTCTTCCAATAATGGCACCAATCTCCCCACGGTTTCCGACAGCCTGGATAAATTAGTTTCCAGGATGGATAACCGCAGGGCCACGGTCTCCGGCATACTTCCTCCAGATCCCCAACTGGTTTCTGCAGCTGCAGAGACGCCTCTTCCGAGCCTGGGAATTCTCTGGGTCACGCCGTTCGGCTTGGGGTACCCCGTAGAGGAAGCTATGGCTTGCAGCGTCTCTTCTCTCTTCGGCCGGGCCCCTTGCAAAGGCCTCTCTGCCTCATTTGGGCTTTGATCTTCTTCCTCGCTCATTATCACTTCACTGCGAATTCCGCAGGAGGGTGAGAAATGGGATTCTCGACTTTAATGTCAGGCTTACTTCAAAGGACCAGTCTGAACGCAGATCAAAGACAGCTGCTCTCAAACACAATCTTTATTGAAGAATACATGACTTTGGAAAAGTCGAGAATGACCTAATGTTTACATACATCTAATTTTATCACTTCTGATGCAACGTAATATCACACGCAAATATCATCATCAAACCCCACCTTCTGGATCACATTTCCACCAAGGTTTCTATCCCCCCCACACTACAGCAATTATAATTGTTTATACTTTCACCCCTGAGTTCCCAGGCTCATTTTATCTTCTCCCGCCAGGTGCTCGCATGTTTATGTTATGAAGTCAGATTCAGGGCTTGGAAATTCAGCCCTGGGATCTGGCTGCATGACATTTTGGCATACTGAGTATTCATGCTATGACCCTTCATGATTGTTCTCTGGCTGTAGGTGAATTACAACTCCAAAATTCAAAGTCAATGCCCACCAAACCCTTCCAGTGTTTTCTGTTGGCCATGGGAGTTCTGTGTGCCAAGTTTTGTTCAATTCAATCATTGGTGGAGTTCTGAATGCTATTTGATTGCAGGTTAACTATAAATCCCAGAAACTACAACTCCCAAATGACAAAGTCCATCCCTTCCCCAACCCTACTAGTATTCAAATTTGGGCGTATCAGATATTTGTGCCAAATTTGGTCCAGTGAATGAAAATACAGTGTTCCCTTACTTATTGTGGGGGTTACATTCTAGGACTGTGAAGTACGGATGCTATTATTATTTTAATATTTAATATCTATTCATTTACTCCATTGCTGCTTCTCCTTAGGGCTGCACCTTTGTTTCATGCCTGGCATGTTCCTCTGGCTGCCTCTGCTCCTGCAGCCAGGGAAGAAGGAACGCCGCTCCACTCGGTCAGAGAGGGAGGGAGGGTGAGAGAGGCATGGCAGAGAATGAGGGCGGGAAGGGCTGGGAGTGAGACTGATTCCTATGGAGAATGGAAAGAGAGTGTGTCTAGAGATAGAGGCATGGCAGAGAGTGAGGGGGGTGTGGCTGGGAGAGAGAGAGGCTGATTCCTATGGAAAATCAATTATACATTTCCAGCGTGGCCTGGCTGGAGAGGCGGCAGAAGTGCCTGGCTGCCTCTTCCAGGCTCCTGCCACCTGCTCTCTCTCTCTTACCCACCTTCCCATGCTCGCTCACTCTCTCACTGATGGAGCAGAGTGGCATTCCTTCTTTCCTGGCTGAAAGAGCAGAGGCAGCCAGAGGAACATGTCAGGCATGGAGCAAGGGCGCAGCCCTGAGGAGCAATGGGGTAAATAAATAAATAAATAATTTCCCCACGAAAGAGCAAGTTCGTGATAAGCGAACGGCGAAGTAGCGAGGGAATACTGTACATCTTCCATATCAGATATTTACATTATGATTCATAACAGTAGCAAAATCACAGTTTTGAATTAGCAACTGATCTCATTTGTAATTTGAGACTTCATACATTGGCTCCAGAATCTTCGGACGTTTGAATACGCTTTTTAAATTTAGCAAAATAACTGAGGATATATATAATTGTTTTAGGACTTTTTAAAGATATATCTAAGCATATTATGTTGATATAGAATCTTCTCCAGGTGGTAATTTGTTAACTTGTAAACAAATGTAAACAAAGTAAGACATTTAGACATAATTGCTTTCATCTTTTTCACAGGAACCGTATAGTGAAAATTGCATGTTTTTCCCCTAAATGGTAACCAAGGCACAGATATTTCTTCACAAATTGTGGAAAGAAATTGTAGAATCATTTCCTTTAATGTGCCTTAAATCACTAACAAAGATGGGCCAACTGAGAAGGCATCCAATTATATCAGCTTGAATAGAACATTTAAACATCTGTATTTCATTGATGAATTTTAATAAACACTGGGTCAGTCTCATCTAACCCAGCTCTGAACATTTTTCTGGTGGCGTATTTATGACATTTTATAAACTGTTCTACTTAAATGTTGGCATCAGAATAATTATGTATTTCTCCTTTTCTGAAATAAGGATTCTATATTAACCCTTCAATTGTTTGAATCTTAAAAATGCTAAATCTATTTATTTCTAGGTCAAATTGCCAATCCAACTTGGGCTTTTTATATGAAGCAAGCCAAATTAAATGTTGGTCATTATTTTAAATGTTAACACTCAAAATAATGGTAAAACCATCCATGCTCAAAGTACACCCCAGAACAAATCTCTAGGGCTCATCTACATGGAGGATTCCCTGACTTTGGACCTATGTAAACTGTATTAAGGTACATGGGCTAAGTTCCTATGGGATCACTACCATGTATGTGTTTAAAATAAAATAAAAAATCACCTTGGTTAATCACAATCCTCAGGTTGTGCAATTGGACTAATCAAGGCCAACTAGTTTTCAGCGATTCCCTAAGGGGTATAACTGCAGTGTGTTTGAAATGTAATACTGGGCTTACTGAATGTTTGCTCCTGTACAGAAGCTATTAACTTGCAGCCCATTTGATACTGTATGTGTTGTCTTCTCTGCATATCCACATGAAGAAGGACTGAAGCAAGGAAGAAGATAAACTTTTGTGATGGACAAATGCAAAGGACTATGTGTGTCTACAGGAAGACTGACTGTTTATGTTGAAGTTGCTGTATTAGTATTTTTAAACTCTGATACATAACAGTAAACTTTGAGTTCTTCACTCATTTTGTTTAACATAAAAATTGTTTAACATAAAAAGATTAAGTTTTCTAATGTCTGCTCGCTAGCCTGCATGCATACACAAACTACAACAAACCATTGGGTCAGTTCAGAGACAGAGACAGCTGCAACTGTTTTCACTGTTTTCATCTTGCATTTCCCAGGCTCAGGTAGCCTGGGAACACGGGATGGCACTTATCATCGCCTCCTCGTCTCTGTGTCACAATGGTCTCTAGCTGCAACTTGAGTCCTGGGAGCTGACTACCATCTGCAATAATGTCAACCAGAGTAATGGGGCAATTGAGGAAGGGAGTATTTCCTCCTCTCCCCCTCTTTCATTATCACAGCTAATGTCACTGCAGGTAACAGCCAACTGGTAGGACCCATGTCATGGACAGAAATTATAACATGGATTGTAAGGGTGGCTGTTCAGCAGCATGGAACCAGATTCTGCTCTTTTGGGCAATCCAGATTACCTTCGGTTTACATAGGGTGTGCTACACTGTGTAACCCATTCTGGGGTTAACCCAGTACATGACATGTTGGACATGTCCCAGGATAACAGGTCAGTGCAGATCCGCCCACAGCCTATATGTACAAGAACAACTGAGTACTCATCAACTCTCTTTGATCAGAATACAGATTTCTCTGCTGCCTAGACCTTTAATCCTTAAGGTGTTTGTGGACTATTACTGAAAATTGTCACCAAAGGATGATTGAGTTTATTCACCTACTAGGTGTTATACCCCCGCCAGCCTTGGATTTGGAGCCTCATCAGGAGCTGAACTCTGACATAGATGAGGTTTATTATGACTTTTCACCCAGTTCGGACACCACTTTGCAGCACCAGGTGCCTGGAGAAATCAGCCAGGAGGAGCAGTTAATTGGAAGGGAGGATTCCTTGTCTGGGCCAGATGTTCCCGTTTCCCTTGAGAATGATGGTTTTAATTGGAGAGAATTTGTGAGTCAGGAGAGGAGTTTCAAACAAAATCTTCGCAGAAGTCAACGTCTGGCCTCCCAAGGGGATAATGGTTAAAGCTTCCCATGGGAACTTTTTGGGATTATTGCTCTTCTTACTTGGGTTTCAGTTAGAATCCTTAAAAGCGTTCTGGACTGTAGAATCTTTGCAGTGTAAATGTTGCTTCTTTGGAGAAAGGTGTCTCCGTAATTTGCTCCAGTTTCCAAGCCAAGTACTTCCAGTTCCAGTTGCAGTCGGGTTGAGTTGAACCACGACTCTGGAATAGACTCTACTCTCACTCCGGTTGTTATTTCCTTGCTCCTGTTTCAAGATTGCCTCCGCTTTGATATCATGTTGCCTTGATCACTAAGAAGCATCGCTTGAGGATTGAACTCTGTTTTTGTCAGCCTTGTTTCCTTGTTGCATTTCATGGTCTTGATTACTTGGGAAAGCTAACGAGCTCTTATTGTGGATTATAATATCGGACCTTTCCTTCAACTCATCTGGGGTCACATTTGATTTTTCAGAAAGAACTATCTCCACCTCAAACTCTATAATTATTTTCATTTGGATTTATATTTGCTTTAATAAAGGTATTAGATGTTATATTGGCTCCTGTCTGGTTTTCAAGTGCTCACACAGCCTTGGGGCATAACACTAGGGTTGAATGAAAAGTAAATGCTTCACCTTTGTAACTCCTCAACAGATGGCAGTACTGGTATGTGGCAGGTACTGGCTTGTTTAGTAGACTCTCCTCTACAGTTCCATTTGGTGGGAAGCCTTAGCATCGAACAGTTGTGTTGTTAAAGTGCAAAGTATGGAACCCTGCACAGACGGTCGGTCAATGCGACTTAAGCAACATGCAGTCATTGAATTTTTGACAGCAGAAGGTGTCACCCCAAAGAAGAATAGCGACACAAAGACTCGCCCCAGAAAAAGAAATTCAAGACACAGCCCTCAGGCAACAGTGTTCTGGGATACAGATGGTGTTATCCATGTTGATTTCCTTGAACGTGGAACATCACAACGTTACATCACAATGCTGCTAACTTTGAAACGACAGCTAACAAGGGTCCAAAAGCAAAAGAGAAATGTTTTCCTGCAGCATGGCAATGCCAGACCACACACTTCACATGCCACCACAGTAGAACTTCAGAGACTGGATCTCACCACCGTACGGCATCCTCCATACAGTTCAGATTTAGCACCATCTGACTTCCATCTGTTCCCGATAATGAAAGAAGCTCTCCAGGGACATCATTATGCTTCTGATGAAGATGTTGAGAAAACAGAGTGTTGACTTCTTCTGTAACATCTTCAGAAAACTTGTTCATCATTGGCAGAAATGTACCCAATTGTCTGGTGATTTGGTGGAAAAGTGAATAGTGGTAGTTAAAGAGCACATTCTAAGGATTATTTCTGTGTTTGGTTTATTAAAATATCTTCTATTAAAAAATCTTCTATTGGACATAAGCCAATAGCCAATCGAGGAAGCAGTAGTATATGGTAGGAAAACAAAAGCAGCAGTGAGGAGTGGTTGAAAAACTATTCCAAAAGGTAAATTGTGGATAATACAAATTAATAAAAAATTCTATAAAACTCCCACTTAGCTTCACAAAAGTGACCAAATAAACCTTCATTGATTTGTAGGATGGTCAGTGGGATTATCTGTGCTGAAGTAAAATAGGGTTCTAAGATAACATTCTGTGCTCATGAATACAAATTTCATAAGACAAGGAAGTTCCACAATATTTCCCAATCTTGCACTTCATTCCAGGACCAAAGGGGGGCGGAGGAACATTCTATCACTCATTTCATTTCCAAGCCTGCAATTCCTTCTTTTCTTTAATTAGCACTGACACTGGAAATTTTGCATACATAATATATGTGGATATCAGCTCAAATTTTCAGAGATCGCCTTTAGATGAGGGTGCTACCTTCTTTTATATCACATTTCAGTCAGAGGATCTGTTTTCATTTGTAGTTTGCATGAGACAGGTTTTTATTATTTTTGTATATCAGAAATCCATACAGGTTAATGGGGGAAAGTATTTGGAGTTCATGTTTTAATCTTATTAAACCCCTTTTAAAGTATCTAAACAGGTGGTCATCTGGCCTTCAGCCTGAAACTGAGAAAATGTGTTCTACCCTTCAATAGCTCCCACTGTGAATAAATTAACCTCCAAAAAATCCCTTTCCCATCTGTTTATATCTCATGTAAGAAAAAAAAACAGAAAAAGTAGCCTTAGATTCTCTTTTGTTAATTTGAACATTTATTTATAGTCCTCCATGTTTTCTTTCTTCAGTTATTGTTTCCAATAGCGAACTTTACAATTCTTATTAAATAATTTTATATATGCATTTGTTTACCATGTTGCTTTCTCCTTTTCTGTTATGTAAGGTTTTGTGGTGCTGCCAAACCATTTCATCAACACTTATTTTAATGAGTGTCTTATTACCTCATAAGGAGCCTCCAGTGGCCTAGGGGATAAAAGCCTCGTGACTTGAAGGTTGGATTGCTGACCTGAAAGCTGCCAGGTTCGAATCCCACCTGGGAAAAGCGTGGATGAGCTCCCTCTTTCAGCTCCAGCTCCATGTGAGAACATAAGAGAAGCCTCCCACAAGGATGGTAAAACATCAAAACATCCGGGCGTCCCCTGGGCAACGTCCTTGCAGACGGCCAATTCTCTCACTCCAGAAGCAACTCTGGTTGCTCCTGACATGAAAAAAAAAAACCAAAACAAAAAACCTCATAGCTTCCAAACTTCTATTTCACAGTTTTAGCCAAGGGGTACTTGCACAGCAGTTTATTTCCTCCAAAACAGAACATAGTAAAGAACAAGACTTTAACATTCAATGTAAAAAAAAATCCTCTTCAGACATTCCAAATTTAAGCCTCAATGAAAAGTTAAGCACTTTTATCTCCTTGTTTCATTAGAGGTGAAAACGCTTACAGAGGCTTTGGATTTCTTAGCAGATCATTTCTTAGCAGAATATTGTTGATGTTCTTTTCTCTCAGAGCTCTAGAAATAGTCCTGCAAGCTTGGGAGCTGTACACACAAACAGACACACACACACACACAAACTAGAGGAATGCAAATGCTATAAACCACATTTTGCAGGACTAGTGAGGAGAGGTTAGTGGTAGCTGGCCCAAGCTGGCCCCAGACTGACAACCACATAATGTGAGCTTGGAAGGTATTTGCCACAACTTTATTGACTGCAGATGTATAGATTGGCCTGGCATGATGCACCCCTCTGTCAGAAATCTTCAAAAAGTTGACATGTGGAGATACTTTTTTCCCATATGTCACATGATGGAAGGAAGGCAACCAAAGATTTGCAGTGTGATGTCTTGCTGAGTCCTCAGCTATCTTCTATTTTTGTACATCCTGTGCAACATCTGGAGTGGGAAAGGTAACCAAGGATCTGGGGACTGTAGCCCCTCAATATCTATTCATGGCTCCCCTCCCATCTCCTCAATGTGTAGTATGGAAAGAGTAACATTCCTGGATCCTCAGATATCCTTCCCCCTTCCCAGCCTTGTGTAACTTTGATGGAAGTATGGCAGCCTAGCATCTGGAGGCTGTAGATTTCCCGGATCCTCAGCTGGTTTCTCCTTTCTCAAGCCCCTATATATTTGATGGGAGAAGGTAGCCCAGTTGGCTTCTTTCTTACCTACCCTCCAGGACATGGTATCCGGCCATGGGGAACAGCAGCGATCTGGAGTCTATAAACTTTGCCGAGGCACTCCTGTGTCTACATACTATACACCATCAGAACATGAGCATATTCAAAGATTTGGGGGAGAGGGAAGGGAGATTTGGGGGTGAGGGAACTTGAAGAAGTTTCTCATATTTAGGGTTCTAGACCAGTGGTTCTCAATCTGGGGTCCCCATATTATTTTAGTCTTCAACTTCCAGAAATCCTAACAACTGGTAAACTGGTTGGGATTTCTGGGAGTTGTAGGACAAAAACAACTGGGGACCCCCGGTTGAGAACCACTCTTCTAAACCCTTGACAAACCCCTTTCTCACTTCCCCGCCCCTTTACACATTCAAATGTTCTTTCCATTCCAAATATGAGCTTCAATTAAAAGTTAAGCACTCCTTTTATCTCCTTGAGGCTTTGTATTTTTTAGCAAACTATTTTGACATATCTTGACAGTGTCCCTTCTTGAGAATGAGTAATTCTCTGAATATTCGTACTCACGGCATTCACAAAGTATGTAGAAACCTTAGTTTGATGTCGCTTCATTTTGTCTCCTTAGTAATAGGGATATGATCCCCAAATCTGAATTGTAATGGCAATACGTTTATATGTTACTTGAAAATAAGAAAGAAATCATTCATTTTTTTTCCAAATCCTGATATCTTCAAACAATTGATGTAACTGCTAATATCAAATGCACTGAAAATATCTGCAGATCTTTACTTTCAATTATTTGTATTCCTGTGAGGCTTGAATGTTAAAATGTTCATTTGGGCATGGTTCAATAAATAAATAGCCCAGCAAAGCAAAGAAAGAACTCCTTAATGCTGCAAATCTCAACCCGAGCATTTCATGTCCAAAAATGTTAACCTTAGTATATGTTAAAATGATTCAAGGTGCTTTGTTATTTCAGAAATCTGTCAAATGGCCCAATTTACATTGGCTTGTTATGATCAGTAATTATTCTGCAGCAGTGACACTTGCAATGCAATCTAGGTGACAGCAAGCATTTTAGCCCAAATTTATGTTTCCATTTGAGAATCATTGCTTTGTTTTTTCTTCATATCTCCAGTGTTACCTTAGAATTCAAGGGCTTAAGATACAGTGACAGCCTTATTTCACACTGTGATCCTGTCAGATAACTAAGGTGGTGAAATTCAAAGAACAAATTCCAGCATGAAAATAATTCATTTTTCTTAATCTGACAACTCAAAGCTAAGGTCAGAATGTAAGTTCATGTTTTAATATAATGAAATTCTGCCTGTTACTTCCTTTAAGCTGTGTAATGAAATGTAGTACCCAAGCAGATATGCCAGCACCAAATATAAGCTGATGGGCTCTTTCACATCTAAAACAGAATGGAATATATATTGCAAAATGCCCATCACAATAGAAATTGTATGTGGAAGGTATAGAGTCCTGACCTTTGGACATGAAATTCAAGAAGAGTTTTGTATTTTGCAGGGATCTCTGTCAGTGAAGACTTCACCTTTCACCTTTGCAGTTTGATTAACATTTTTGTTCATAATTTTATTTCCAGGTTTAATCGTTTTTCTTCTACATGGGAGAAAATTGTATGAAGAAAAATCAAGGGGACCACTACAACCGAGGAAAGCTAATCCAGGCTCGCAAATTGTTTAATACCTAGAGCAGTGGTTCTCAACCTGGGGGTCCCCATATGTTTTTGGCCTCCAACTCCCAGAAATCCTAACAGCTGGTAAACTGGGGACACGAGGTTGCACTGACCTAGAGCAAAGGATAACCAACTGTGAACAGAAAAAGACACATAATTCTTACAATTGGTTAAGTTGGCTTGTCATGCATGACTTCAACCAACAAGGTGTGTGTCATGAGTGACCCTCCAAAAATTTTATTCATATTTTAGACTGCTTTCAGGAGGGGTACATTGTCTTAAATAGTTGTTGAAGGGCATCTGAGACTAGGGATGGAATGCAAATTAAAAATATTCAAGAAATTGACAAAATTTTGTTTTTTCAAAACTTTGAAAAATCTGATTAAGTGAATTCTGGAGTAAAAAGAAACTTCACAGTTTTGAATTTATTCTGCACAAAAATTGCACAAGGTTTATGTGGGTCCAAGAATGTGCACATAATGCACACTCATGGACCCACGTAATATTTCCTGGAAAAAAAACCCCACACACTTCTCTCTTCTATCAAATTGACCTGATATGAGAATAATACTGGAAGCAATGCAATTCACCAGTGACTGAAAAGAGGAAGATGATGGAGATGATAGTGGTGGTAGGGATAGGGCACTGTGTGCTTATATGACTTAATGTCTCTATTGATTTATGGTGAATCTATGAATTTCATGGGGATTTCTTGGGCATGGTATACTCAGGTGGTTTTGCTAGTTCCTTCCTCTGAAAAATAGTCCACATCACCTGGTATTCATCAGTGTGGATAGAGAGTTGGATTTGTCCCAGTTTTGGAAGTCGTCTACTAAGGGAGACAAGGGGATGCATCTCCACTGTAGAATGAATGCACTTTGACACCATTTTAACTGCCATGGTTGAATACTATGAAATCATGGGAAATCTAGCCTTCTCTGTCAAAGAGTACTCACCAAACTATAACTTCTATAATTTCATAACATTGAGCCATGGAAGTTAGAGTGCTGTTTTGGATGGCTTAGTGGAGGAAAAGGAACCATGCAAACACCTGTTCCTTTTAGTGGCAGGTTTTGGGGAGAATACCAAAAGGCAATACCACCTTGACATCATTTGAGTAAAGGTGTTTTTGAAACTTATCCAAATTAATTTCAAACTTTAGCACTATTTACTTAACTACATACAAGAAAATATATCTTTCTGATTATGATAAAATACTACCTTTTGGAAATTACAGTAGGAGCTTTACATCTGAGATAGTTCAGGGGTTTCGGCATGTCTATGCCTGGGCAGATCTTGCAAGATTGAACCTCCAAGTCTAATTCACATGATTTTGTCGGATATCAGTATTAGAATTTAAGCTTATTCCATTTTATTTAAATAAGATGAAATTGCCTCATGTTCTGGCACTTCAAACTAACTGAATTGTCTTTTATTTTAAGATTTTCAAACTGTTAAAAGGTGAGATTTTTAGACATTTTTAGGCTGGGCCTATTTCCTGAAATTAACTTCAACAATAAAACAGATTGCTGCTGTTCAGATTTCATACCTAATACATATTATAATCATTTCAAAGCATTTTGGCAGGTGTACTTCCAGATTCCTTTCGTCACTCATGATGATTGATTCTAAAATCATACCGCGAGCATTGAATGATAATATTCCGAATTGCATGCTCTTAACTTCCTGACAGAACACTATTAACTCTTCCTAAAAAAATAACATCCAAATTACCTTTGTTAAAATACATCTGTTTCTAAAAAGACCAAAATTCATATAATTTGAAGCACTACAGGTAAAGTGTGCATTTCTCTTGAAAACTCTAACAAAGAACAAAAACATTCTGCTTTGCACTACTTTTTTATTTCACTTGTTTTCCGACTTGATATAATGGTGCAAATGTATATAATTTTCAAATGGTATAATGGCAAATGTATCTCTTTTAAAATCTTAGAGCATATTTACTCACACATTTTCTAATCTTCCTTATGGGTAATGAGTGACACACAAGAAGAATGATAGCTGTTCCTATAATGTGTGAAGCTAGTACTGACATTCAGATGGTCTGCTAGATTTTTAGAAGATTCCTGCCTGGAACAAAATCCCTTTGAGTTTGGTAACCCCCCATTTTTAAGTTCGCAATAAGACTTTTTAGAACAGCTGTGAGTACCATATATACTTGTGTATAAGTCAACCTCATATAGAAGTTGAGGTCATGTTTTGGGACCGGAATTGTGGATTTTGATAAGACCCAATTTTTTAGAAAGATATTCAGTCTCATCTTTTCAATTCGACTTTTTAAATTATTGTGCATTTTAATGCATTTTAGTATATGCTTTCATCTTACTTATTTGCTTGTTTTTATGGAAAGATGGTACATAAATGCAAGTAAAAAGTGAAAACGTAAATAAAATAAAAAATCTGATAACATGACAGCAGCTTGCTATTGGAGATGTACTTTAGACACTGACAAATTTGATTTATTTGATGTGATCAAAATCCATATCTCTATTTCTTTATGATATCTATATATTTTGTAATGTTCTCATTTGGTTTGTGCTCTATTGAACCATGTACAATAGAAGTATACATTTTCACTTGTTGAAAAAAATCTCAACATTGTTATCCCTGCTGTATGAAATCACTACAAGTTTTGAAAATATTTCATTTTTTATAATGTATGCATTACTTGTGCAAATTATGCAAAAGATTGTTACAGAGACATCATTTAGAACATTTGCATCTGTGTAATAAGAAGCTTAAATGTGTACACAAAGTTACCCAACATCCATATAAAGTCCATATAGTCCATAGAAAATGTTTTAACTGACTATAATGGCACACTGCTAAATTATATAAAAAAGATGATTGCAGAACCAATGGTGATTTCATCCAAACTACTGTTGTTGCTGTCTTACTTCTTGGACTTCCAAGCAGAAACATTGGATTCATCAGTCCAGCACATCTCCTTTTTTCTGAGTTCTTACATGTGTGCATTCTGATAAAAGGGAAAGAATTGTGTATTTTTTTAAAAAAAATGCATACATTACAGATGTTTTGGTAAAGAAAGAATGTCTTTTACTATCATACAGTCATTTTTTTACAAGAGGGACAATATTTCCTTCTCTCTAGTCCTTCTAGGACCTCATCCATTCACCTAGATGTCTCTAAAATAATGACAAGTAATTCTGTGTGAATGACAACAACTCCTGGATACTATTCCTCTGCCCTTACAGATTTGAATTCAAATAGTTTGACAGCTGATTCCTGACTAACTCCTGATTACTTTATTTTACTACAGTATGGATTGAGAGTGATCACATTTTTTATCTGCTTTAGGATTATTATAGATCAGAATAAAGTTGAAAACACACAAGACCAAAAATGGGAAATATGAACGTTCAAATTATGGAATTTGCAACCAGAACCTGAGTTTGGCTGACATAAGATTAATTTACAATGAACTGCATTATAATCTTAAGTGGAAAATTTTGATTACAATGTACTACATTTTGTGGTGTATGTACAGCTTTATATGCTACTAGCTTAGATTCCTGGTGATGCCCAGGTTAGGTCTTTTTCAGTGATAAATATTAATCGTAGTCATTGTTTGTTTCTGGGTTTTATGAATTGCCACATTATAAAATGAATAACTACCAAACTTCAAGGTCAATGTCCACCAAACCCTGCCAGTATTAAGCATTGACCATATTGGGTATAGATGGCAAGTTTGGTCCAGATCCATCATAAGTTGAGTTCAGAGTCCTCTTTGGATGTGGGTCAACTATAACTCCTGAATTCCAGGGTCAATCCCCTCCAAAACATTCCAGTATTTTCTGTTTGTTATGGGGGTTCTGTGTGCCAAGTTTGCTCTAGATCCATCGCTGGTGAAGTTCAGGGTGCCCTCTTGATGCAGGGTGAACTACAACTCCCACCCTGGTGAGTCAGTCCTCCCAATCCCCTCTAGTATGTTCAGTTGGTCATAGGAGTTATGTGGGCCAAGTTTGGTAATGGTCCATTATTGTTGGGGTTCAGAGTGATGTAGGGTGAACTACAACTCCCATCCTGGTGGGTCAGTTTCCCCAAACCCCTTGACTTGCTCATGGGGGTTCTATGTACCAAGTTGGGTCCAGGTACATCATTGTTGGGGTTTAGAGGGATCCAATAGGAAATCAGCCACAAACAGACATCATTGTCAACACATACATACATACACTTTTATTATAGATATAGATCAATAATTCAGTCTATGTGTTATGAACTAGCATCAGAATGGTACTCAATGATTTTTTAAAAATCTATAATTTACATGGCTTGCAAATGAATTAATCAGCTTGTGTTGAACTATTCATTCTGTTCAATGAGTTTGCTCCATAGAGTTCCTGGGGTGGAGAGGGGGGAAAAGATGAAATACTCAAACTGTAACTTCTTTGAAGGGAGTACAAAAATGAGTTGTTGTTTTTACAATATAATTTTAATTACTGTGCCAGAAGGCATAATATATTTAATGCTTATTCCCCGACTCAAGCAGATGAAATAGTGAAACTAAGAGAATGGAAAACAAAGAAGCTAATAGAATGTGTTTACATGTTATGTTGATTTTTCCATGTTTAATAGAAAATAGAAAGCTGTACTTATTTTGTTTATTGTAATTTTAACCTAATGGTGTCTGATAGGAAGCTGTTTTGTAATATTTAATTGTCTATAGCACATCATGGGTAAAAATTCTTGTTTTGAAGAATTTGTGGTATGAAAAATGAATATAAAGAAATAAAATGTTAGGGTATGTCTAGGAATACATATAAGAACAAAACAAGAACCATGAAAAATCAGAGTAAGAGCCAAAATTGTCTAAGAATGGAAATACTATTTAAAAATATGGTAGAAAATATCTGAAGAATAGTTCTCTTGAATGATAAGAAACCCTGATTAAGAAATTCCTAGATCAATGAGAATATTAACACTTTGGGGGTTTATTCTGAACAATAATAATGGTGCATGCATGTGCAACATTTTCACATCAGAAAAGAGCACCTTCTGCATTAAAAACATCTTTTCAGAAATAATATTTCTGTGAAGAAAACAAGTTTATTTTATGAAGAATACAAATTTTACAGAAAATAGTATTCATTTTCATGGTTAATAGCAGAGGGAGCAACCTTCCTGCCTAAGGGATAATATGTCAGCCTTTTAAGGAGTCCAGAGTGGACTTGGAACCCTTGGAACTCACTTTTTTTTAACTGAAAATAGGTTTTTCATTTTGACTTAAAATGATGATGTAGATTCTCCCCTTCCATGAATCACCAAGGAGGTCAAAACACCCTCTAAATCAACCAGAAGTAGCAAAATGCTACTTCTAGTAATGCAAAACAGTGGCTACAATCTGTCAGATCCTGGAATTTGTCTAACTATAGCTTATTAGTGGAGGAGGTGCATACAAGTGACGAGATTGAAAATCTGGGAATATTTGTGAGTAACTGTGGAAATTAAAATCTTATATAATGGTTTAGATTGTTGTTGTGCTGATGTATAGTACTTTTTTTTTTCGTGTCAGGAGCAACCGAAGTTGCTTCTGGAGTGAGAGAATTGGCCGTCTGCAATGATGTTGCCCAGGGGACGCCCGGATGTTTTGATGTTTTACCATCCTTGTGGGAGGCTTCTCTCATGTCCCCGCATGGAGCTGGAGCTGATAGAGGGAGCTCATCCGCACTCTCCCCAGGTGGGATTCGAACCTGGCAACTTTCAGGTCAGCAACCCAACCTTCCAGTCACTTAGTCCACTACGCCATCTGGGGGCTCCATGTATTATGTATAGTATTATGAAGAACACATTCCAACATGAAAATAATATAGTATATTATTTTGCATGAAGATTACACTAGCTTTGTAACTTTTAATCAGAGATGAGTTGCTAGATTGTTTGATAATTTTGCATTCCCCCCCCCCCCCCCCGCTCCCAGTTTTTATCCTCCCCTGACCCAAACTGCTTAAAGCCTTTTGTGCTAAATACAAATCAGATCATTTTAACCTTAGGCTGGCCAAGTAAAATTTCTTGCTCCAGAGCAGGTTTTCCTACATTTGTATCCTAAATACATGTTGCATTACAGATGATGGAAGGTATCCAATATATTTGAAGAGGCTCAGGGCCTTTCCAGACAGCACTTTATCCCAGGATCTGATCCCAGATTTTCTGCTTTACACTGGATTATATGAGTCTGCACTGCCAGATAATTTGGGATAAACAGAAAATCTGGGATCAAGGGCCTGTCTGGAAGGGCCATCAGATTTGGGGCTGCTATCACAGAGCTACACCAGGAAAGGAGAAATACGTGGATACCGAATGATTTCTGCTTTACATCCCTTGCCCTAGTTCATTTATTTATTTATTTACAGCATTTATATTCCGCCCTTCTCACCCCGAAGGGGACTCAGGGCGGATCACATTACACATATAGGCAAACATTCAATGTCTCTTTAACATAGGACAAAGACAAACAACATAGCTCTGAGCGGGCCTCGAACTCATGACCTCCTGGTCAGAGTGATTGATTGCAGTTAATTGCAGCTGGTTTGCTGGTTTGCTCTCCCGTCTGCGCCACAGCCCCGGGCTATGGCAAAACTTTGAAAGGTTTGGGTGGAAACCAATAGGCAAAAGTAGGGATATCGATGCTCTAAAGACATGATCTAGGAAGTCAAGCAGGATAAGCTCTTAGTAGTTGGATGGGAGACTGCCAACAACTGCTAGGTGCTACAGATTATATTAAATAGGAAGCAACTGGCAAAACCACCTCACTTGACTAAGAAAACTCTATGAAATCAATGAGGCTGCCAACAGTTGATATGGTTCTGTCAGGCACATCTGCATCCACACATTTGGTTAAAAATCATACATCAAAATGATAGACATTTTCAATCAGTTAGTCAGACTTAATCAATCTATGCAAGAATCACCAATTTAGGGATCATCAATAAGGTCAGTTAAATCTGGGACTGGTCTGGAATACTGCTTCTTTGAACTAGCCAAGCATTCAGCAGAACTCCCTCCCCATCAGATTGGCCCCCTCCCTCCTGGTTTTTGGGAAAAGAATGAAGACATGGCTGTGGGATCAAGTGGACCATAAGGAAGGCAGAACGAAAAAAGATAGATGCTTTTGAACTGTGTTGTTGGAGGAAAATTCTGAGAGTGCCTTGGACAAGAAGATCAAACCAGTTCATCCTCCAGGAAATAATGCCCAACTGCTCACTGGAGGGAAGGATATTAAAGGCAAAGATGAAGTACTTTGGCCACATAATGAGAAGACAGGAAAACTTGGAGAAGATAATGATGCTGGGGAAAATGGAAGGAAAAGGAAGAGGGGTCAACCAAGATGAATGAATGGTATCCTTGAAGTGACTGGCTTGACCTTGAAGGAGCTGGGTGTGGCAACGGCCTACAGAGAGCTCTGGCATGGGCTGGTCCATGAGGTCATGAAGAGTTGGAAGTGACTGAATGAATAAACAATTAAACTGACACTATAATGCAGCTTAGAACTTGTTTGGAAGGAATTGGTTTTGTTGTGCATGTGATTAGATTGAGAGATCTGGAGCTGATTTGAGACCAGGAAACCTGCTTTCCTTTGTTTATCAAAGAGATGCACACTAGCACTCCATGGGTACACAGGGTGAAAAATTGGAAAGTGACAGAACTGGAGGTAATCAATTTCTCATGCCAGGGGGTCAATTAGTGCCCTGATAGCCTGTCATGCCCTTAGGGCATTTTTTGCAGCCACTTCACCCTTCTCCTTTCGAATTTTCCAAAGCACTTGGGCAAAAGCTGGTGTCAAAATGCAATTTATTCCTGGGACCTGGGAGACATTTGGATCTGCTGCAGCACTTTAAAGGGCTTAACTCATACTTTCCAGCAACTTATTTAGCTGCATACTTTTAAATGTGAACTACAGCATGCATTTGTGGCATGTGTTTGGTGACTATTGGGATCTTGAGTCATCTTGAAGCCCATTATGGGGTCAGTGTAGATAGGCCCTGAAATCAATTGAGTCTCCTTCGGGAGAGATAAAGCAGAGTATAAATAATAATAATAATAATAATAATAATAATAATAATAATAATAATAATAAATCAGCTAGGCAACATGTTGAGGATATGATGATTGAGGCACAATAAGTGTTAAGAACCACATGCTTGTTGAATGTACAGGGATTTTGTGATTATGATAATTTTTCTGTCATTCAGACCCATCGCTTGAGTCTCAATTTAATTTTTCTCTGCCCTTTGTTTTGTAAATAATCTCTTGATTTATGTATTTCACACCCATTGGTTGTTTTGTCAATTTAGTTTATCCCTTAATTCTTATCACTATCCCCATTAGCAGAACCCTAGGTGTCTTTAAACAAATTTAGTTGCCTTAAACAAATTGAGCTCCTTTCAGTTCTACTGTGCATAGATGCAATATTATTGAAGTGTTATATTTATCCCTATTGGCCCTAGTTTCTTAAGTTAGGCACCTGACTGTGAAATTATTGAAGGTTTTCTCTTTCTTTCCTTCTCTTTCCTTTTTCGCTGTGCTGGTGTGTATATAAGCAGCAATTAGAATAAAATCCATTCAGTATTGGTAAGTAGAAAGTATGTAATTCTCTCCAGTGTGTGCATGGGTCTTCAAGAGATGAGATCTCTTATGCTTTAAATTTATAGTTAATCTCTGTGATTTTTAGTTCATGTATGTATGTATATGCTTATATATCTACGTGTTTCATTATATGCTGTCATGCCAGCCACATGACCTTGGAGGTGTCTACGGACAACGCTGGCTCTTTGGCTTAGAAATGGAGATGAGCACCAACCCCCAGAAGTCGGTCACAACTGGACTTAACATCAGGGGAAAACCTTTACCTACCTTCATTATTTCAGCAATTAATCACTACAATCCACATTTATGTTCAGAAAGCAGTAAAACATTAACATTATTATTTCTGTTACCTCTTTATTGTGAAGCAAACCAACACTATGCTTTTATTACCCATTTGACTCACAGTTTGGGTTGAGAAAGCACCACATTTATTCAGCTTACATCTCCTTCTTATCTAAATATTTAATTAAGAATTTTTTCTTAATTACTGTCAGTTTAATCTAATAATGAGAAATGTCTATAGCAATGCCACATGGATGCCATCTTACGCCATCTTTACTTCTAGGAAGGCTAGTGAGTTCTCAGGAAGTGTACTGTTTGTCACGACCCAGGCTGCAGAGCACCAATAACCATACACAGAGGCCAGAATCTATCTAATATCTTTATTGTAGGAATATATAAAGTTAATAAAAACAAGTGTAGAAAATAGTCCAGAATTAGACCTTTCAGGAAAGGTCAGAATTAGTCCAAAAAAGCAATGTCCAATAAGAAATATTAAGGTCCAAAGTTGTAATCCAATAACCGAAACACTCACTTTGCCAAGCAAAGTGAGGGGAGATGACAAGGTCCTTTAGTCCATGAAACTTGAGCGAGGCTAGGAAATAACTTGATACTTGAAACAAGGCTTGAACGTGGAACAAGGTAACTAAGAACAAGAACAAGGTCCGTGGAATAACTTGATAAATCCGTGGAACAAGGCAAGGATTGATCCTGGGAAACAAGGCAAAGTCCGTAGATAAACAAAGGCTGGGAAGCAAGGCGAAGGCTGGATAGCTAGGCAAGGCTTGAGCAGGAGCGAGGCTTGAATCGGAGCGCGCTGTCCAGACACAACTCGCTCCGTAGGCTGACGAATTGACTCCGCGAAGTTACTACGCGGGTAAAACACCTAAATAGAGTCTAGCTTTCCCGCCGAAGCAGTTCTCTGGGAATCAGAACCGAAAGCTAACTCTGAGACCAGATGTGAGACTCCCCAAAGATTCTCACGAGAAGCAGTCTTAATTGGCCACATTCTTAGCTGCAATCCTCGCACTCCTGCGCGAAGCTGAATCCAAACTTCTCTGTTGTTTACAAAACTCCCGGCGCAAGAATACGGGAGAAGTAGGCTCTGGGCTTGTTTGACATACTTCTGGGAGACAACTTTCTTGCAGGTGCAAGGTTCCCAGATCTGCCTGGGAAAGATCTGGCTGAGAGGAATCCAGTTCAGACTGGGAAGGTAAAAAACCCAAGTTTTCATCTTCATCAGGAATTACAATGTCCTGAGCAGGACTACAAGGCCCATGGGTCATCACACTATCCCCCTCCTCAAGGCCCCTCCCAAACTGGGGCCCTCTCCCCGAGGCGCGAGGTCGTGGTTTGGTGGGATAGGTCTGATGAAAGCGACGGGTTAGATCAGGAGCATGGACTGTGGAGGCGTCTTCCCAAGAGCGTTCCTCAGGGCCAAAACCCACCCAGTCAATGAGATATTGTAGGCGGCGGCGGTGAAAGCGAGAATCCAAAATGTCCTCAACCTCGAACTCCTCCTCCCCATTCATCAAAACAGGAGGGGGGGGCGGTTGGTCTGTATCAGGTCGCACACCATCCGCCGGAAGGAGCAGGGAACGGTGAAACACTGGGTGAATGCGCATTGAACGCGGAAGTTGGAGTTTGAAAGTCACGGGGTTTAATTGCGCCACCACTGGATAGGGACCAATGAAACGGGCATCTAACTTCCGGCAAGGGCGGTGGGAGGGCAGAAAGCGAGTGGACAGGAAGACCCGATCTCCTACCTTGATTTCGGGGCCCGGCTGGCGATGTTTGTCAGCGTGGCGTTTATAGTCCTCCTTGGCTTGGTCCAGTTGCTGGAGCAAAAGTTGTTGCACCGCTGTGAGTTCCTGCAGCCAATCCTCTGCTGCGGGAACCTCTGAAGTTTCAATGACAGGGGGGAAGAAACGTGGATGGAAGCCGTAGTTTGCAAAGAACGGCGTTTCTTTTGTAGAAGCTTGAACTCCATTGTTGTAGGCAAACTCAGACAGTGGTAACAGAGAAGCCCAATTGTCCTGTTGATAGTTTACGTAACAGCGAAGATACTGCTCCAAAGTGGCATTGGTGCGCTCCGTTTGCCCATCTGTTTGGGGATGATGAGCTGAAGATAAGCGAGAGTCTATGCCCAATAGTTTTTGTAGTGCCTTCCAAAAACGAGAGGTGAATTGAGATCCACGGTCTGTGACTAAACTCTTGGGCAATCCATGTAGTCTGAAAACATGTTGAAGAAATAGATCCGCAGTTTCCTTGGCCGTGGGGAGGCCTTCGCAGGGAATGAAATGGGCTAACTTGGTGAATAGGTCCACCACCACTAAGATCGTGGTGAATCCACAGGAAGGTGGTAGGTCAGTGATGAAATCCGCGGAAATTATTTCCCATGGGCGAGATGGGGTAGGAAGGGGGTGTAAAAGCCCTGAGGGCTTCTCCCTTCGTATCTTGGAGCGCTGGCATACTGGGCAGGTGTTGACATATTTTTCCACATCCTTGCGGATCTTGGGCCACCAAAAATCCCTTAGGATCAAATGCATAGTTTTAAATAGTCCGAAGTGTCCTGCTGGTTTGCAGTCATGACACAGACGAAGCGCTTTTTCCCTGCCCGGTCCGGGTGGGATATAAACATGATTTCTATAGCAGAGCAGCCCATCTTTAAGCGAAAAGGGGAAATGCAGACCTTGGCGAAGTTGGTCCTGCGCCCAGGCATCTGCTTGCTGACTAGCCCTGATTTCTTGAGCACAGATGGGTCCTGGAGTAGGGGAAGTTGAACCAATGGGAATGGATTTGGTGTTCCCCACCGTGAGCGTGGCAAAGTTCTCAGGTTGTAGCAGTTGGGATTCAAAGGTCTCCTTGCGTCCTGCAGCGTATTCCGGTTTACGTGACAGGGCGTCTGCTTGCTTGGTTTGGGCTGGGGTCACATAATGGATCTGGAAGTTGAAACGTTCAAAGAATAAAGCCCAACGTTGCTGCCTCTGATTTAGTTTGCGGGCAGTTCTTAGATGTTCTAGATTACGATGATCAGTGTGGACTTCAATGGGAAATTTGGCCCCTTCTAGCCAATGTCTCCAAGTTTCAAAGGCTGCCTTTATGGCCAGTAGTTCTTTTTCCCAAATGGTGTAATTCCTCTCTGGTGTGGTTAGTTGACGAGAATAAAAGGCACAGGGGTGGAGGTGATCTCCCACCGGTTGTAAGAGTACAGCCCCAATTGCCACATCGGAGGCGTCCGCTTGCACCACAAAAGGGGTTCCAGGATTTGGGTGCTGTAGAATTGGCTGGGAGGTGAATAGTTTCTTTAGTTGCTGGAACCCTTTCTCTGCTTGATCAGTCCAGCGGAAAGGCTGCTTTCCACGGATGCAGCTAGTGATGGGGTCGGACCAGCGGGCAAAATCTGGAATGAACTTGCGGTAGTAGTTCGCGAACCCCAAGAAACGCTGCACCTCTTTCTTGTTAGTTGGCGCCCGCCATTCCAATACTGCTGAAACTTTGGCTGGATCCATGGAAAGCCCTAGAGGCGAGATGCGGTAACCAAGGAAATCTACCTCTTGTAGATCAAAAGCGCATTTTTCCAGCTTGGCATAAAGTCCATGATCCCGCAATCGTTGTAACACCATTTTGACGTGGTTCTCATGTTCTGATTGTGATCTGGAAAACACCAAAAAATCGTCCAGGTAGATTATCAAGAACCTGTCTAGATAGTCCTGAAAAATGTCATTGACAAAATGCTGGAACGTTGCGGGGGCTCCGCATAAACCGAAATTCATAACTCGGGACTCAAATAATCCGAATTTGGTCTGGAAGGCGGTCTTCCACTCGTCCCCTTCCCTGATGCGAACTAAGTTGTAAGCCCCCCAAAGATCCAGCTTGGTGTAAACCTTGGCTCCTCGAAGCCGATCCAGTAGATCCGAGATTAAGGGCAGGGGATAGCTGTTCCGCTTGGTGATATTGTTCAATGCTCTGTAGTCCACCACCAAGCGTAGTTCCCCTGACTTCTTCTTCACAAACATCACTGGGGAGGCGGCTGGGGATTGAGAGGGTCTGATGAATCCCTTGCGAAGGTTTGTCTCTAGGAATTCCCTGAGAGCTTCTTGCTCTGGTTCAGTCAGGGAGTAGAGATGCCCTCGCGGGATCGGGGCCCCCTCCACCAAGTCAATGGCACAGTCATAAGGTCTATGTGGGGGTAATTTTTCGGCTTCTTTCTCATTGAATACATCCCAATACTCGGAGTACTTCTTTGGCAAGGTGATGATGGGCTCGGTGTCTGTGGCATGGCATACCTTGGCTACGAGGCAATGGTTTTGGCAGTACGGTGAAGCAAACTGCAGTTCTCTGTTGGACCAGGAGATGTTAGGGTCGTGGAGAGTCAGCCATGGAATTCCCAAAATCACAGGGAAATGGGGGACCTCGGTAACAAAGAAGGAAATCTCTTCCATATGTTCCCTTATCCACATCCTGGTGGGTTCCGACCACTGACTTACGGGGCCCGTCTTGAGGGGACGGCCGTCTATGGCTTGCACCACACGGGCATTCTTGAAATCATGATATTGTAATCCCAGAGAGTCGGCATACTCTCTATCGATGAAATTGTTGGTAGCTCCAGAGTCTATCATGGCGTGGATCATGACGGGTCCCCTTTTTGCTGACCATAATGTGACCACGAGAAGGAACAGGACCCCGGTTGGCGGCTCTTGGATGGATTTTTTGACCGGGTTGGCGAGCCTCTCTACACCCGGTCGTTGGCTTCCCCCGCCGGCTGTGTGCCAGTCGGCTCAGACGCCTTCGTCTCCGTGGAGGACGCCGCCGCAAGACGGGCGGCAGGCTTCCCTTTGGCTGGGCACTCTCTGGCGAAGTGGCCCCCGTTCCCGCAGTACCAGCAGAGGTTTAAGCGTTGACGACGGGCCTTCTCGGCGGCATCTAGTCTGGGACGCACATTGCCCAACTGCATTGGCACCTCCTCGCCTCCTCTGGGGTATGGGGTTGGCGGTGGGGGTCTCCACACCGGACGTGGCTGAACGCTGGCGGGAGCGGGGGGTTTTGCCCCGGCTCTACTGCCCTGGCCTCGAACCCACTGTTTCCTGTTGGCAATCATGACTTCAGCCCGTAAACATTGATCAATGAGTGCCTCGAGGGTCTGGGGAGGATCCACCTTGGAGATTTCTTCCAGCATTTCAATGTTGAGACCCTCCCGGAATTGTCCCCTGAGGGCTACATCGTTCCAGCCGGTGTTGTGGGCCAGCACTCGGAACTCGGCTATATACTGAGACATAGGTCTGTCTCCTTGGAAAAGGCGACGGAGTTTGTGACCGGCTGCCTCCAAATTGTCCTCGATTCCCCAAGTCTCCTTGAGGTGGTCCAAGAAGTGTTGCGCTGATCTTAGGTGTGGAGAGGCTTGGTCGAACAGTGCCGTCGCCCAGCTGGCCGCTGGCCCGTCTAGAAGACTGTAAACCCATGCCACTTTGATGTCTTCTTGGGGAAACTCGGCAGCACGGGCCTCCAGATAAGCTTGACATTGGCGACGGAAGACATGAACCTTAGAAGCTTCTCCAGTAAACTTGGTTGGCAACGCCATGGCCGGAAGACGAACACCGCGTTCCTTCAAACCCCTTATTTCTCCATCCTGTGCATTGAGCTTATCACGGATTCGGTCCACCTCTTCCTTGTCGATGGTGTAGGTAATCGGCTGGCCGCTCGGCCCAGGTACGACTCCGGTAGACATTCTGGCCGAGGTTAATTGGTGCTTAGGGTGGCGGAGTCAAACTGTCACGACCCAGGCTGCAGAGCACCAATAACCATACACAGAGGCCAGAATCTATCTAATATCTTTATTGTAGGAATATATAAAGTTAATAAAAACAAGTGTAGAAAATAGTCCAGAATTAGACCTTTCAGGAAAGGTCAGAATTAGTCCAAAAAAGCAATGTCCAATAAGAAATATTAAGGTCCAAAGTTGTAATCCAATAACCGAAACACTCACTTTGCCAAGCAAAGTGAGGGGAGATGACAAGGTCCTTTAGTCCATGAAACTTGAGCGAGGCTAGGAAATAACTTGATACTTGAAACAAGGCTTGAACGTGGAACAAGGTAACTAAGAACAAGAACAAGGTCCGTGGAATAACTTGATAAATCCGTGGAACAAGGCAAGGATTGATCCTGGGAAACAAGGCAAAGTCCGTAGATAAACAAAGGCTGGGAAGCAAGGCGAAGGCTGGATAGCTAGGCAAGGCTTGAGCAGGAGCGAGGCTTGAATCGGAGCGCGCTGTCCAGACACAACTCGCTCCGTAGGCTGACGAATTGACTCCGCGAAGTTACTACGCGGGTAAAACACCTAAATAGAGTCTAGCTTTCCCGCCGAAGCAGTTCTCTGGGAATCAGAACCGAAAGCTAACTCTGAGACCAGATGTGAGACTCCCCAAAGATTCTCACGAGAAGCAGTCTTAATTGGCCACATTCTTAGCTGCAATCCTCGCACTCCTGCGCGAAGCTGAATCCAAACTTCTCTGTTGTTTACAAAACTCCCGGCGCAAGAATACGGGAGAAGTAGGCTCTGGGCTTGTTTGACATACTTCTGGGAGACAACTTTCTTGCAGGTGCAAGGTTCCCAGATCTGCCTGGGAAAGATCTGGCTGAGAGGAATCCAGTTCAGACTGGGAAGGTAAAAAACCCAAGTTTTCATCTTCATCAGGAATTACAATGTCCTGAGCAGGACTACAAGGCCCATGGGTCATCACACTGTTGGTGAAACCAAAAATACATAGGAGTTGGTTGCGGGTAGAGTGGGGACAATGACTTTCAGAAAGGTCATTGATCTTCCTCATGTTGAGAGGTAGAGAGAATTCAGACAGAAATAACAGAAAAATCCAGGTAAAGGTAGTTCAGTGATAGGAGAGAAGGACTAGAACAAGCAGCTGGAAAAGTTTAAGGGCATTTCCAAGAAAAGGATCATGTCATGAGTAAAATACAGAGCAGAGTTGCCACCACACTGATGTGGGAGTCATTAGCTGCTCCTGCTGCCCTATATTTCTGCATGAGACTACCTTCTATGAATGCCTTATCTGAAGCAACTAATTTCACTGTTTTTCTGCACCAAAGGTGATTAAGTGACCCAAAGTGACCTAATGCAAAGATGTGACATAGTAAAATTAGCCAGCCTCTGTGGAAAGTAGTTGGAAGGAGATACAAGTCTGAATTGACAAAGTATGCCTCTCCCCCGCCCCGCCCCCCGCCCCAATTTGGATGAATCTTCTGAGTTCATAAAATACTTCAATGATTTAATTACCTTTTTTGTGGCATCTGTGTGCTTCATAGTTTGAAAAACTGCACTTCCAATTAGTATCATTGATAATATGATATGATTTCCAGCATCAGTATTATCTTTAAAAGTGTCTTTTTCGGTGGATGGAGCAAAGATGTCCTCAACTGGAGCTAATTAAAGAGGAAAATCTAAGATTTTATACTTCATGTGAGATTCTGCACATAAAATAGAAGCTGATGCTCTTTAAGTGTTATGTGTCTCTAGTGGGAAAAGAAACAGCCAAATCTGAGAGCTGTGCATCAGCTATTAAACTATGATTGCCTTTTAGATTTCTCTTCCACAAAATCCCTGTTGAATTAACATAGTTTGGAAAACCTTGTTTTCATGCAGAATTGTTTTCAGATGCAAACATCTAGATTATGTTCAAATATGTTTTTGTAACTGAACAGAGAGATACTTAGCAAGTTGCCAGAGGGACATGTTTCAAAGGAGAGACACTTTTACAAAATGGCAGCCAATATCTCTTTAATGTAAAATCTTCCTCTTTCCACTGCCACATCTCTTATAGTTAAATGTTGTATAATTAAAGGATCAGTTTGTATTCCCAAAGAGCAATTTATTCACTTTTGGAAAACAGCATTTGGTTGAGTACATGACTGTACAGGCATTTGAAGAAATCCTATGGGAGAGCTACTTACATAAGATAGTTTGCTAGCAAGTTGGAAAAAGTCACCTACTGTCTCCTCCTCTTTCTCTCAACTACATAATATTCTATGTCATTGTGTCATAGCATTATATGTAGTTGAGAGGAAGAGGAGAGATGGAAAATCAGTTTTGTTTTGTTGAATGTTACAGTGATGGAAACGGACCATTTGCACATTTCAAGATTTGTGAGGAAGGTATATCACTCTGAGAATAGACACATTTGGAAAGCTAAATGCAACATTTTGGAAATAAACAATTGCACTCATAACAATTTGCATATCTTAAAATATGAACTGCCAACAGTGCAAACAATTGAACATATATATTCACTATCAGGGAAGACATAAATGATTAAAAAGGTAAAGGTTTCCCCTGACGTTAAGTCCAGTCGTGACCGACTCTGGGGGTTGGTGCTCATCTCCATTTTTAAGCCGAAGAGCCAGCGTTGTCCATAGATACCTCCAAGGTCATGTGGCCAGCATGACTGCATGGAGCGCTGTTACCTTCCCGACGGAGCGGTACCTATTCATCTACTCACATTTAATGTTTTCGAACTGCTAGGTTGGCAGGAGCTGGGGCTAACAGCTGGAGCTCATTCCGCTCCTGGGATTTGAATCTGGGACCTTTTGGTCCACAAGTTCTGCAGCTCAGCGCTTTAACACACTGTGCCACCAGGGGCCCAGCCACATACATGATATGTATGGGTATACATGATTAGGTTTTTAAAAAGTTGAATATTAAAGTAAAATAGTATAAAATAAATGATGAATTTTCACTTAAAACCGCACACATATACAATCTGTTTCTTTGTCTCTCTCTCTCTCTCTCTCTCTCTCTCTCACACACACACACACACACACACATAGACATGAGAGAGAGAGAGAGAGAGAGAGAGAGAGACTATAAAATAATGACAGAAAGAAAAAATAAAGATGGACTGCAGAGAAATGTAATGAGATTAAGACTGAAGGTGTTTTATATCCCTATACTCGGTGAAGAAACTTCCAGCCTCATCTCAGCAATATTGTTTTACATTGTAGTTTTATCATCTTGTTTTATCATCTTAAATATGCGCTTTTAAATTGTATAAATATTATTAATTGTTGAATTCTTTTTAAATTTTAATTTTGGGTGCTTTTGACTATAAGGGAATTGTAAGCTGTCTGGAGTCCTAATGCAGTAGGTCTAATGTATAAATAAATAAATATCAGCCATAGTAATAATGTTAGGATATAGACACACATGCATGTTGTGGCGAGCAATAAGGTTGTGCTCATCAGTCTCAATTCCTGTACCATCAATAACTGCTACTGCATATTTAAGAAGAATGAAAAGACTCTATTCACACATAACAATATGGTACTACAGAGATACTACACAGGAATTTGAGAGGAATGATTCTGAATGATGGTTTGGTGCTTCACATCCATACGTCTATATGAGTATAAAAGCCTTTCCTATGCATGCTGAACTTGAGTCTGATTATATAGGGTGTTTCAAAATGGTGGAACTAATTTCAAGGTAATATATTTCATGGTGGCAACATGTTATAATTACACAAAAAGTTACAAATGATTTAATGAGTTCTTAAGTTATCAAGTTCTACTAATCATTTTGAGTCAGAAACAAATCTGAAAAATAGCTTCACAAATGGAAAATATCTAATTAAATCTAATATTGTGGTGTCACATGTTGCAAATGACTGAGGCTAAGGGTTGTTTTTGTGCTGGGAGAGGCATCAAGTGGTAATCATTTGTAACACTGAAACATGAGCAGTTGATGGTTGCAGAAATGTTGCAATTTCAAATCAGTTCCATCATGTTTAAACACCATGTACTTTGAGGGAATTACTCTGTATCTTAATATCATATTTTGTTTCATTTCTTAAAGTTTTCTATCTGAGCTGTTGAAACTAAGATGGTGTGTTTTGCTTTCAGCAGTAACCACACATCCTTGTTAACAGAAATTTCCAACTTCAGTTACATCCATATAGACAGAGTGCTAAATTTCACTGAATATTTATCTCCTTATATTTCCCATGGGAAAAAAAATGTAAACTTTATCCTAGTACAAAATGATTGTTAGATATTTGAGGCCACATAAACATACATTTAATATTAGTTATTTTTTGTCATAAATACAAAATGGGATAAAGCATTTACTCATCAAGTGAGAAGACACAGTTCACCTGAATGAATTTGGAATATGGTTGAGGCAAAAAAGTTTTTAAAAAGTAATAAAAATTAAAGTGAAGATTGCAAGGAAAGTTGCTTTCCTTAATACCTCTAGTTGTCACTTACAGTGTCGAGATGAGACTACTGTGGTTGAAATCCCCATTCAGCCATGGAAACCCACTGGGGGGGCCACAGAGGTCACACACTCTCAGTTCCCTTTGAACAAATTTTGCCAAAAAAATTCCATGTGATAGGTCTCTTGTAGGGTTCTCATAAGACAGAAACAACTAGAAGGCACCCAACAACAATGGGGTTAAAGATGTTCATTCCTACTGTTAAAAAAGAGTTTTGACATTGCTTTAAATAAGGTATGTTTTAAAATGTTCACATGTCTACCTGCAGAAAAGAGAATACATTGCTGGCTACTTAAAAGGTCAGAATATATAGCTGAAGGACTCAATTCTGCTTGGTGAATCCAAAGTGGTTATGGCAAATGCCTTCCATTTCAGCAGAGTGGGGTTTATTGTTAACTTTAAAGAAGCTATCCAAAATGCTGAACCCTATCCCTAGAACAGGCACATCACCTAATTTTTTAAAAAGTTCAGACTTAAGATTAGAACACATTGGACCTCTCAATGCAATGACTATCAATAGATGCCACTAGTGATCCAGGCCTAAATGGATCAGATATCAGCAAATAAAGTTGTTGTTTTTTTTTAAAAGAGGAATATATTTTTCCTTTCAAAACATCAGGCCATCTTTGAAAAAGGTATTTTTATTGTATTTTAAATCAAGCTAAGTAAAATGCAATTGAAATTTTCTTAAGGTAATGCAGAACTAATGTTGGAACACTGGCTTGCACTTAGAATACATGTAGCAAATACATATTATTATTTCCAAATAGTATGAAACATCTTCACTTTATACCAGTGTACTGCACAACGTCAAATAAACTGAATGCCCAAGTGAAAAGAAAATTCACAAAACAGTATTATTTGTCCTTAAATATTAAAACCTCAGAACATTTTTTTAGAATCAACATTGCAAATTTTAATTATTTTACATTATGCTCCCAAATCTTTGTATTTGTGTTACAGGAATTCCATTTCTGAATTGAGTAGAAGGCATTTTAGCACAATGGAAAGACCAATGTTAGAGTACAGGGTGTTTGAAAAAGAACTTCCTGGTTTTAATGTGTTTTAACTTAAAACTAGGGAGTTCTTTTTCAAACACCCTGTATATTCAAGCAATGGAAAAAGCGTCAATTTTAAGAACCTTCATCACTAAATTCCTCATGATTACTAGAATAGGCTTGGCAAGATTATTTAAAAATATTTGAAGAATAGAGTATTCGGAACCCCAATGATGAAATCCCTATATAAAAAATAATCTTTTCAGATTGAGATTTGTTAAGATTTGTTAAAGTGTAATTCTTCTCTAAATTAGTTCTTGGAGATAACAAAAATAATTATAGAACATTTTATTCCCAATGTCTTTGAAGACTGTGTAATTTACAAATATGATTAGGAGATTATATACCAAAATTGTATGTTAGACTGGCAATGGAAACAGATTTTCTGTGCAGAGAAAAAAAATTCTGTGCAGAAATATAATTTTAAAATCAAAATATGCTGTACCAAAACCATACATAATACAAATTCTGCACTGCTTAAATGTCAAAATTGAATGTTTGCCATATATATGTTATGCTCCGCCCTGAGTCCCCTTCAGGGTGAGAAGGGCAGAATATAAATGTTTTAAATAAAATAAGAAGATTCTTGACAGGCCATGATTTTCTCACCAGAGTTTCTTAACACTCAAGAGGCATGCAAATCATTTCCTTTTGTCATTATTCTTTAGGAAAGAAATGTAAACTTTTGGTGCAGAAATTTTTTAAAAAACAACAACAATTTCCTACGAAATTAGTTCCAAACTGTGAATAGTCTTTGAAAGATATTTCAGGTTTAAATGGCTTTCTCACAGCAGGCAAAGTTGGTAAAATTATTTGTTTGTGTATAAAAGAAGAAATTTATGAAGATTTTCACACTTAAACCACTGATATAACTGATCCTGAGGGCATATATGGTATTGGAATCATGCAGTACTGAGACTTTTATCAGATCACTTCCTTCATTTTCTTTTATAATCACCTGTACTGTGCTATTTACTTCTGTATCTTACATTTATATACTACTTTTTCTGCTAGGAGCTCAAAATTATACGTTTGATTTTCCTCTCACTATGTTATACCAGCTCAAAACTTCATTTTAAGACATAGTCCAAGTTTAGATAGTTACAGTATATTGATAGCCAACTAGAAGTATTCGCCCAAGTCTCCCCAGTTCTTGTCATGGTGGTGCAATTTTTACTATTTCACGTTTCTAATGTATTTTTCTACATTTTCTTCTTGAAAGAAGCAGTGGGTAATTTCATCAATTTACCTTCGGTTTGACAAGCATAAAAATGCCCAGTTTTCAATTTGAGACTTATTCTGCACAAAATTACATGTGGTCACTTTTCACAGGAAATGATATATGTGTAAAATACTCATTCACAAAACAATCGCATGTGAATTTGTACAAAATAGTTCCTGAGCTTTGAAAATCTTTGTCAGCTAGTATTCTTCTCATCGGGTTTATTCAGTACCCAGTAAACACAATTTTCAATCATTTTTCAAACCTTTTGAATATTCTTTTTATTTCTTTTTAATCATACTTTATAATTTAAATATTGCAAAACAAGGCCGACTTTCTATTTCCTTAATGGTTCAAAAGTATACATATAGAAAGTGGAGAAATGCATGCACCTAATAGTACTCAGTCTCAACCTATATTATGGCAGGGCCAGCTGTGCTCCTAAAAATGCCTGAGGAATATTTAAAGATAAGATAAGAAGAGTGTGGTAAGATAATTTCATTTCCACAAGCAAGGTTCAAACTTGATGTATTAGATTTCCTCTGAAAAAAATCAAAGTACTTTTGTGCCTTCCTTCATTTTCTTTTCAGATAGAACATCTAAAGGATTTGGAAAGAAGACAAAAACTTTAAACTATGTGACCAGGGGGATAGATAAGTTTTGAGATTCACTTTTATGTTATAGTCTGTATGAAGAATAACCCCAAAGAGCCTAGAGAGATTTTTTAAAAAGTACTGAGTGTAGCCAGAATAAATATTGCTTTAATTAAGACTGGACTGCTTTTAACATTTAATTAAAAATAAAAAAACAAATAAAGGTTGCCAAGATATACCATGTTGAGTGTCTAGCACTATAGGATCAAGCATTTGTCAAATATGTTGCAGATATATTGCTGGTTGTATGTTGCACTTTTATATGGGTGATACAGTTGTGGTCCCCCACTCCTAACTTTTTAAAGCTTAGGTATTGAGTGGTCTTTGCCATTTATCAATGAATCTATTTCTGTTTGCAGGTCTCTTTCAGCATTATCTGATTGCATGGACTCCCAGGTCCTAAACAACAGTTCAATCCAGGCAAAAGAAGCATCAATAATCCATTTAAGCAGAATTTAGAAAATCAAGTATTCAGTGGTGGGCCCCATTACTGGTCTCTTTTTTCACCCACATAAGTAATTTAGGAAAAATTCCAGAGAATTGGAAACAGGCAATTACAGTTCCAATATACAAGAAAGGCTCTCCAAAAGAGTTTGGTAACTATAGACTGATCAGCCTGCTTTCCATCCCAGGGAAACTGTATGTATGATTCCTTTGCAAAAAAAAACTGATGAAGGAATTGGAGGCAAATAAATCTCTCTCAGATATACAGGCGGCCTTCAGGAAAAACTCATCCATTAATTATCAGAGCTTAATTCTCTTACATTTAGAGGAGAAATGCCATAAAATACTAAAAGGCAAATTCTTCGTGGCCTTCATGGATTTAAAAGCAGCTTTTGATTCTGTCTCCAGACCAGATTATGGTCTAAGCTAGAAAAGTGCCTAATCAATAGTAGATTTACTCTTTCTCATCAAAGAACTCTACAGAGACAGCCACATACAAGTTAGATGTGGTCCCCAGGGCCAAATTTCTAAGCCAATTTAAATGATCAGAGCGGTCAGGCAGGGATGTATCTTAGCTCCTACCCTGTTTAACATATTCCTGAATGACCTAGAAGAGGTCATGATGGATCTACAAGGACACCTTCCCAGCTTAGGCACAAGGAGAGTCCCCATTCTGCTTTACGCAGATGATGCAGCCATCCCGTCCAGATCCAGACCAGGGCTCCTTCATCAAGATATTTACAGATTATTGTGAAACAAATGAGCTAAATATCAATTTTAGCAAATCAAAAGTTCTTGTTTTTGAATGCAAATACACAAAATACAAATGGTCTACTGGAAAAATTCCTTTAGAGCAGGAAAAAAGCTTCTAGTACCTGGGACTCACCATCCACCATACGCTATCATGGAAAGAAACCGAGACCCAAAAAGCTAAGGTCAGCCAACCTGCCATACTAAGATTTTACTACACCAAAGGAGGACAACACATCACCTCGGCATTAAAAAAAAATCTAATGCCAAAATTGCTTCGAAACTTCTTCTTGATGCAGCCATTTGGTGGGAAAAAAACATACGTAAACTTAGAAAGATTCCAAGCAAAGTTTATAAGAGACCTGCTAAACATGCCGTACTGCGTTCCTAATCCGGTCTTGTTACTAGAAACGGGTGAAAGTCCAATAAGCACAAGGACCTAGATTTTTAAAATGAAACTCTGGGTGAAAACAATTGTATTCAAATTGGGAACGGACCTAAACCGTCCAAAACCACTCAACCCCTTTGGGCAAGGAGGGCCAAGAGGAAAGTGACCTCAACTAGTCTATCAGTCCTTTTGCTGCACCTTCATTTCAAATGGCACAGAAATTACTAAAGCAACGGTTGAGGGACATTGCCCTGGGAGAGCTCAGAGCTCGCTCAAATTCACCATGTTCCCCTAGGGCCCTGAACTTACCATACACTGAGTCACTTAAGTCATGTAATCATCTTAACAGTCTCGCAGTGTCTAATTACCGAAGTCTCTTCACCAAAGTGAGACTAAATGTACTTCCACCAGAGCTGCTAAATGGCAGACTATCTGGTATCCTCTACTCCCAAAGATTATGCCCATGCGGTGGAAATGAAATAGAATCATTAGAACACATCTTGTTGCAGTGCCACTATTACTCAGCCCAGCGAGGTCAACTCATACACCCAATCCTGACCTAATGGTCTGACCATGCCCCGCAAGGGAAGGTCAAATATCTTATGGAGAATAAGCACCATAAAGTGACCCTCATGGTGGCAAAGTTCCTTGCAGTGGCAGCAAGGCTGATAAACAGCCTAGCCTCTGAACAGGGTATTACCTGACTTTGTGTAGTATGTGTCTGTTTAGCACATTTCCCCGGTTGTGAATGTTTTGTAAACTCCTGTATGTTATCCACTGAACAGCTGAGGGTCCCTGGACCATAATAAAGTTTAAATAGATTTATATATATATATATATATATATATATATATATATATATATATATATATATATTCTATTTAAGCACTCTTAAGTACTGGAATCTCAGAATATTGATATGAGTGAAGGGGGGTAGGCTCTCTATTATTCTTTCAGGATATTTTATAGAACAGAGAAGCAGATTTTATATATATATATATATATATATATATATATATATATATATATATATATAGTGAGGGATTAACATAGACATCTGAGTTTCTAGACACATTTTTATATGTTGATATTTTTTTTCTTTTAGGAAGGGCAATAGTTGTGTAAACTTAAAGGAGATAGTTTATTGTTTTTGCTTCTTCATTCGTCATATTTGCATATCATACAACACTATCATATAATTTGTATAGACTTGAATTTTGCAATACATGTACAAAAACATTCAGTAGGAGAAATTAAACATTCATCACACTTTTGTAGGGAATCTAACCTTTATATCCCAATCCAATCTAATCCAATTCAATAAGCCTTTATTGGCATATATAACAAGACAGTGTAAATGCAGTGTACATTATGCAATCGAAACTAATCTTTATATCATATGCTTCCTTCATAGCATGCATCTCAATCTAACACCTAGAAGAGACATAAACATTTTGCTTAAAAAAATATTCATGGATAAATACACAGGCATCCATGGGAGATCATGTTTTCTGGGCATTGCTATACACAACAGTAAGTTTTTATACACAAAAAAATCCCTGCATAAACAACATTATTTTTATAAATATAAAGATTGCATGCCCTGGTGGCACAGTGTGTTAAAGCACTGAGCTGCTGAACTTGCAGACCGAAAGGTCCCAGGTTCAAATCCCAGGAGGGGAGTGAGCGCATGCTATTAGCTCCAGCTTCTGCCAACCTAGCAGTTCAAAAACATGCCAATGTGAGTAGATTAATAGGTACCGCTCCGTCGGGAAGGTAACGGCGCTCCATGCAGTCATGCTGGCCATATGACCTTGGAGGTGTCTACGGATAATACCGGCTCTTCGGCTTAGAAATGGAGATGAGTACCAACCCCCAAAGTCAGACATGACTGGACTTAACATCAGTGGAAAACTTTACTTTCCATTTATGCAAATGTAGAATAAATGAATTTCAAGTTGGGAATCATCTTTCAAAACTGCAACTGTTTCCTTTGAAAACAAAACAATTCTGAGTTTTGAAGAATTAATTAAAGTTGTTTGTTGATGTCATAATATGAGAAGAAAAGAATAGAAAGTTCTAAGTTCTTTTTCTTTTTTCCTTTTCCTCAAAGAGAAGGATGTATAGAAAGAGAGGGTGCAGATAAAAGCAATGTTACATGGAAACAAAGTGTGTATAAATATGGGCACCTATGGAAACGAAGTGTAAGCAAGATATTGGAAAGTAGAAAATATTGTTTAAAAAACAAAACGAAAGAAGCAAGCATGACAAGTAAAGATTTCAAGAAGTCTTGTTGTACTTTAGACATTATGATATTTATTGTAGTGCAAGTTTTTGCCATTATGAATATGATAGCCAGGAATACTGTATAATATTTTGTATTTATTTTATAACAACAACATCTACAACAACAACAACAACAACAACAACAACAACAACAACAACAGCCTCCAAATATCCACAACTGGATATATGATCAGATTAAAATGTTGAGCAGCAAATAAATATGTAATCAGATGTCAAGCTCAGTTGTATGACAACTTCCTTTTCAGATGAAATAAGCAACAATTCATATGGGTGAAAGATTTTAGTCTTTCCTCTTCCTTGATTTGCATAGAAAAGCATAAAAAAGCCTCTGGGAATTTTCCAAAACAAGTAAGTGGGCTGACAGGAAAGTTACATTACATTATTCTGTGCATGCAAATGTCATGAGAAAATGAAACTTTTGAAATACAATTCTTTCCTGTCAGTACAATATATATCTTGAAAAATATGGTTTACTATCTGATTGTTGCTAAATAAAAACCTCATTTAAAAAATTGTTTTGAGGAGAGTTCAATTTTTTTCATGATATATATGAACTTCTTTTACTCCTTGTCCTTCTTTAGCTATCTTTAATACCTATTAGGCTTGATCGATCCATGAAAAATTTGATTCTAAACTCGTTTCAAAACTAGAGGGGGCAGTTTTTCGTTTTTGTTGCTAATAACGAATTTGGCCCCCAAAATTTTTCGAAATTAATGAAAATTCGTTATTTTCGAAATTAATTCGTTAATGGCGGACGCGCATGCGCGGTGGCCCAAAAACAGCCCGAAGGGGGGGGACTTAGGGGGATCTCCCGCCCTCATTTTTTGAGTGATCTTCTTCAAACTTGGTACAGTGGTAGAACACATTTAACACTGATAGCTCACCAAAATGTGGAACGTTTCCCTTATCCTCTGATTTTTGGCAAATTTTCATAGCTTTTATAATAAACCATTTTTTAATAATTGCAGAAATCTGTTCCTGGTTTGAAAGTCTTATTTCCTGTTAAATTGGGTTGTCTTTACTGTGAAAGTCATTGCTCTACTTTAGAAACTTTGTTTTTGTGGCTGAAACTTTGTTAAATTGGTGTAGTCCCTGCATATGTGTGTGTGTAAAGGTATCCCTTGACGTTAAGTTCAGTCATGTCTGACTCTGGGGGTTGTGCTCACCTCCATTTCTAAGCCCAAGAGCCAGTGTTGTCCATAGACACCTCCAAGGTCATGTGGTCGGCATGACTACATGGAGTGCCATTACCTTCCCGCCACAGCGGTACCTATTCATCTACTCACATTGGCATGTTTTCAAGCTGCTAGGTTGGCAGAAGCTGGAGCTAACAGCGGGCGCTCACTCTGCTCCCGGGATTTGAACCTGGGACCTTTCAGTCTGCAAGTTCAGCAGCTCAATGGTCTTTGCCTTGGCTGCCTTCCAGATCAGGCATATAACCAGCCTATTATGGGCCACAAATTAAAGAAAATTCAATCCCATTTAAGCACAACATGAACAGTTTTGATGCCAAAACCATAAACTCTGTTTATTAAACTCTACGATCCAAACTTTAGAACAACTTGCAAACAATTGAAGGTTAGACCACAGTAATAATAACCAATTCTATTCCTTTCCAAAATTTAAACATAAAATAGTATCTTTCTTTCCAATAGCATATAAACTTTTCCTTTCTTTACAAAACAAAATTCTAGACAGTAGCCATTTAGAAGATATTTCTATATTTTCCCTGCAAAGGATAGGGCTGCATCCCTCTGGAGACACACATGATAACCCGGACATGATATAAGGCACTTATATACGTTAAATAAACATGATGTCATTGCATATATAAAAGAAGCATGATATTAGGCAATTATAGTTGCAAATAATCTAATTAAACATGTAAAAATTATACATCCATACATAAAAGAAACATGTAAAGTAACTGCATATATAAAACACAATATAAAATATGATATAAGGCAATTACAGATGTCAAAGGAACGTGATATTACATATGTAAAAAACATGATTATATGTATAAAAAAGCATGATACAAGGTGTCAGGATCTAGGCTGCTGGGCACCAATAACCATACACTGAGGCCAGATTCTATCTAATATCTTTATTAAAGGAATATATAAAGTCAATAAAAACAAGTGTAGAATAAAGTTCAGAAGCAGACCTTTCAAATGAGGCCAAATATAGTCCAGCAGATTATTGTCCAATATGAAATATTAGAGTCCAAAGATTATAATCCAATAACCGCAACACACGCTTTGCCAAGCAAAGCGTTGGGAAAACAGAAAAAGTCTTGAATCCAATGAAGCTTGACACAAGGCTGAAAGTTACTTGGAACGTGGCTGGAGCTGTGGCTAAAGGCAAAGCAACTTGAAGCATGGAACAAGATCTGTGGTAAATCCGTGAGACGAGGACAAGGCTTGGAACTAGATTCAGGAGGCAAGGAACAGGATTCGAAGTCCACACACACATGACCTCTCTCCAGGAGCTGACGAATTGACTCCGCAAGGAATCCTTCGCGCAATTTCCCTATATTGGGTCTCGTTTCCCCAAACAACAATCACTTTCCCTAGAGAACAGGGAGCGAAGGAAACCAGCTTGCAGGTGCAAGACTCCCCGTATTTTCTCAGGGGAAATACTTCTAATCAGTGGCATATTTGGCAGCAAGGCGAGCACTACTTCTAAATTTTTCTCTCGATCCTCTATCAGTCGTGTAAGCCTGTTTTCTCCCATAAGGGGGAGAGTTCCCACCAAGGTCAGGTTTAATTGGTTCTTGGACTAGAACTTCAGGCAGCTGCCAAGGCTCTGACTCCGACCGGAAATCTGGGGAAAACTCCATATTTTCCTCCTCATCTGCCACAATACTGTCAGGAATAGGACTGCAGGGCCCATGAGTCATCACACTAGGCAACTGACACATCTAAAAGAAACACAATATAATTAACCTAGGTACAACAAATGTGAAAGAAGGCAACAATATACATAAAAAAACATTTCTGGACTCACAAATGTAGTCTAAGAGAATTGGGCTTCCATTCTCCAAACCTGAAACAAAGTGGGAGGAAATGTAAAGAGTGTTAATGATGCTCGAAATCAAATGTTGTTCTTTTACAAAGTCAAACTAAAACTAAGAATAAATGCTTCGGTCTTCTCCTGATCTTCTTATCTCCTCACCTTGCGTCCAGCCGAGTTACGTCCGCACTTGCGATACAGCGACCTCTTCCCTTGGCTCAGTGGGCAGTATTTTAAAGTATGGGCCTTTTCGCCCGTGGCACCGCAGAGCGGACAGGTGTATTTGCGCAAGATGGGGCACTCCACGGTGCCGTCCATCCCCTTCAGCCGGTGGGACGAATAGACCTGCTTGGATTCCCCGTTGTGTTTGCAGAAATTGCAAATCTCCTTGTTTTGGGAAGCCTGGCCATTGGCACTACCTTTGGAGCTCTTGCTGCTGGAACTGCTTCCATTAACCCATTGTGATGCTGTTTCAAAGTTGTCCTCGTTGAGGACTAGCTGCATGTCGTACTCCATTGTGTCCCAACTCTGAGATGGAAATGGGACCTTCTTGCGTTCCGCGATGATCTCCGTAACCACTTTCGCAAGGCTCAGATAGCCCTTCCATCTGTCAAACTCCCTGAACATGGAAGGGGCATAATGTGGCACGTGCATGGCTGATCTGGAGAGCATGGTGCCAATTCTACCCTGGTGTGGACACACACTGAATGCCACATATTGGAGGCGGAGTCTTTGTTTTATATATAAGGGGAGGGGTTCCAAACCTTTCACATTGGACCCTCCCATCTATTTTTACCCTCCTTTGCCCTAGATTTAACCCCCACATGTCTAGACAATCACAGCTTTTCAAGGAAGAGTTTGGTTTTTCCAATTTTTTCACTTCGGAGGTAATGCCACAGTTTCTCCCTTGAGGCAGTGGTTCTCGACTTGTGGGTCCCCAGATGTTTTGGCCTTCAACTCCCAGAAATCCTAACAGCTGGTAAAATGGCTGGGATTTCTGGGACTTGTAGGTAAAAACACCTGGAGATCCACAGGTTGAGAAACACTGCCTTAAGGGAACGTTAGCAGTTGTGGTTCTGTTTGTCCATCCAAGAATGAGTTGAATTTCTGCCTTGGATGAAATAGCAACATTGCACATCCAACGTTTGCCAAAGTCCTGAAGGACGGATCCAGTAATGATGAAGCCTGCAAGAGTGTTATATTGCTTTTGCATGGCAGAATAGCATTGGACTGGATGGTCTCTTCTACCTTTATGATTCTATGATGTTTGGCGCCATGACTCTATGATTCTATCATTTTAGGATTCTAGGACTTTTGGGATGATTCTGTTACTTGGTTCTTTGAGTCTATGACTTTAGGGACCATGTTTCTATTATTCAATGACTTCTGTGACCATATTTCTATGACTTTTGTGACCATTCATGGGCCATCTGGCTAGTATTCCGGGACGGTAAATGATATATCGGTTACAGCATCAGATATTTCTGGATACAGTAGAGTCTCGCTTATCCAACATTAACGGGCCAGCAGAACGTTGGATAAGCAAATATGTTGGATGATAAGGAGACATTAAGGAAAAGCCTTTTGAACAGCAAATTAGGTTATTTTACAAATTAAGCCCCAAAAAATCTTGTTTAACAGCAAATTAGACAGAAAAGGTAGTTCAATACGCAGTAATATTACGTAGTAATTACGAATTTAGCAACAAAATATCACAATATATTGAAAACATTGACTACAAAAATAAGTTGGATAATCCAGAACATTGGATAAGCGAGTGTTGGATAAGTGAGACTCTACTGTATATTGTTTTTGCATGGCAGAATGGCGTTGGACTGGATGGTCTCTTCTAGCTTTATGATTATATGATGTTTGGTGCCATGTTTCTATGATTCTATCATTTTGTTGTCGAGCAATTTAGAACAGTATAGGATACCGCTAACTGTTTCTTTGAGTGGTGTTCTGTGGAAACACAACCCGCCCATCCTCCCCCGCTGATTTCATGAAAATAAAAGAAAAGAAAGAATAAGCCACATCCGGCAAGGCCCACACACTGAAATACTAGGCCGGCCATCGTTGGCCGGCAAGCTTCCCTGACTGGAAGAAATAGAGGCCGCCGCCCCAAAGAAGGGTTCTGTGCAAGATTGCACCAAGGGGTAAAGAACGACAGCCGCGAGAGAAGACAGAGGCGGTGCATCGTGGGAAACACGTCGACCACGTAGGCCGACAAGGCCCACACGTTGAAATACTAGGCGTGCCACCGTTGGCCGGCACGCTTCCCTGTGAGGAAGAAAGAGGGGCCGCCGCCCCAAAGGAGGCTTCTGTGCAAAATCGCATAAAGGGGTAAAGAACGACAGCCGGCGAGAGAAGAGAGAGGCGGTGCATCGTGGGAAACCCGACCACGTAGGCCGAGAGGCAGCAAAAAGAAAAGAAAAGAAAAGAAAAGAAAGAAAAAAGCCACAGGCGACAAGGCCCATACATTAAGCCGGGCCGGCCACTGTTTGCCGGCACGCATCCCTGAGAGAGAGAGAGAGAAAAAAAACCAGAGGACACCGCCCCAAAGGAGGCTTCTGTGCAAAATAGCATAAAGGGCTAAAGAACGACAGCCGGCGAGAGAAGAGAGAGGCGGTACATCGGGGAAACTCGGCCACGTAGGCCGAGAGGCAGCAAAGACCAAAGAAAAGACAGAAAAAGCCACCGCCAAAAAGGCCCACACTATAAAATACTAGGCCGGCCACCGTTGGCCGGCACGATTCCCAGACAGGAAGAAAGAGGGGCCGCCGCCCCAAAGGAGGCTTCGGTGCAAACTCGCATAAAGGGGTAAAGAACGACAGCCGAGAGAGAAGAGAGAGGCGGTGCATCGGGGGAAACTCGGCCACGTAGGCCGAGAGGCAGCAAAGACCAAAGAAAAGACTGAAAAAGCCACCGCCAAAAAGGCCCACACTATAAAATACTAGGCCGGCCACCGTTGGCCGGCACGATTCCCAGACAGGAAGAAAGAGGGGCCGCCGCCCCAAAGGAGGCTTCGGTGCAAACTCGCATAAAGGGGTAAAGAACGACAGCCGAGAGAGAAGAGAGAGGCGGTGCATCGGGGGAAACTCGGCCACGTAGGCCGAGAGGCAGCAAAAAGAAAAGAAAAGAAAAGAAAAGAAAGAAAAAAGCCACAGGCGACAAGGCCCATACATTAAGCCGGGCCGGCCACTGTTTGCCGGCACGCATCCCTGAGAGAGAGAGAGAAAAAAAAAACCAGAGGACACCGCCCCAAAGGAGGCTTCTGTGCAAAATAGCATAAAGGGCTAAAGAACGACAGCCGGCGAGAGAAGAGAGAGGCGGTACATCGGGGAAACTCGGCCACGTAGGCCGAGAGGCAGCAAAGACCAAAGAAAAGACAGAAAAAGCCACCGCCAAAAAGGCCCACACTATAAAATACTAGGCCGGCCACCGTTGGCCGGCACGATTCCCAGACAGGAAGAAAGAGGGGCCGCCGCCCCAAAGGAGGCTTCGGTGCAAACTCGCATAAAGGGGTAAAGAACGACAGCCGAGAGAGAAGAGAGAGGCGGTGCATCGGGGGAAACTCGGCCACGTAGGCCGAGAGGCAGCAAAGACCAAAGAAAAGACTGAAAAAGCCACCGCCAAAAAGGCCCACACTATAAAATACTAGGCCGGCCACCGTTGGCCGGCACGATTCCCAGACAGGAAGAAAGAGGGGCCGCCGCCCCAAAGGAGGCTTCGGTGCAAACTCGCATAAAGGGGTAAAGAACGACAGCCGAGAGAGAAGAGAGAGGCGGTGCATCGGGGGAAACTCGGCCACGTAGGCCGAGAGGCAGCAAAAAGAAAAGAAAAGAAAAGAAAAGAAAGAAAAAAGCCACAGGCGACAAGGCCCATACATTAAGCCGGGCCGGCCACTGTTTGCCGGCACGCATCCCTGAGAGAGAGAGAGAGAAAAAAAACCAGAGGACACCGCCCCAAAGGAGGCTTCTGTGCAAAATAGCATAAAGGGCTAAAGAACGACAGCCGGCGAGAGAAGAGAGAGGCGGTACATCGGGGAAACTCGGCCACGTAGGCCGAGAGGCAGCAAAGACCAAAGAAAAGACAGAAAAAGCCACCGCCAAAAAGGCCCACACTATAAAATACTAGGCCGGCCACCGTTGGCCGGCACGATTCCCAGACAGGAAGAAAGAGGGGCCGCCGCCCCAAAGGAGGCTTCGGTGCAAACTCGCATAAAGGGGTAAAGAACGACAGCCGAGAGAAAAGAGAGAGGCGGTGCATCGGGGGAAACTCGGCCACGTAGGCCGAGAGGCAGCAAAGACCAAAGAAAAGACTGAAAAAGCCACCGCCAAAAAGGCCCACACTATAAAATACTAGGCCGGCCACCGTTGGCCGGCACGATTCCCAGACAGGAAGAAAGAGGGGCCGCCGCCCCAAAGGAGGCTTCGGTGCAAACTCGCATAAAGGGGTAAAGAACGACAGCCGAGAGAGAAGAGAGAGGCGGTGCATCGGGGGAAACTCGGCCACGTAGGCCGAGAGGCAGCAAAGACCAAAGAAAAGACAGAAAAAGCCACCGCCAAAAAGGCCCACACTTTAAAATACTAGGCCGGCCACCGTTGGCCGGCACCCTTCCCAGAGAAAGAGAGAGAAGAACAAAAAAAAGGAAATGTGGGCCCAAGCCCCTCAGACCCGGGGGGCCGGCCACCGTTGGCCGGCCCCACGCCCACACGCCGCAACCCACGGGGAAGGGCAGGCTTTCTTCACGTCTGCTTGCAAAATGTGGGCCCAAGCCCCTCAGACCCGGGGGGCCGGCCACCGTTGGCCGGCCCCACGCCCACACCGCTGAACCCACAGGGGGAAGGGCATGCTTTCTTCACGTCTGCTTGCAAAATGTGGGCCCAAGCCCCTCAGACCCGGGGGGCCGGCCACCGTTGGCCGGCCCCACGCCCACACCGCTGAACCCAGAGGGGGAAGGGCATGCTTTCTTCACGTCTGCTTTCAAAATGTGGGCCCAAGCCCATCAGACCCGGGGGGCCGGCCACCGTTGGCCGGCCCCACGCCCACACACCACAACCCATGACACAAAGATACACTCCATAACAGCAAACCGTCTAGCCTCTGGAAAAATCTAGCCATTTCTGTAGTCAATGATTCCATTATATTGTGATATTTTGCAGCTAAATTCATAAAGTAAGCAATAGCAACATATCATTTCAGCATATAGAACGACTTCTTATGTCTCCTTGGTTGTATAACATGCATTTATGGTGCTTTATTTGGAAAATAATAACCTGATATGATGTGTTATATGCTTTTCTTCAACAAGTCCAATCCAAGAAATTTGCTTATTTCAGCACTGGTAGGCCCGTTCGGCTTTGATCAGTGAGACTCTTCTGTGTTCATGTTGGGTCAATAAGACATAAGATATAACTGAAGTCACAGTCAGCATACAGCATTACCAGCTTAAAAAACAGTGGTGTAAAAACACGGCTCTAGTCCGAGGACTGAAGAGGAGGTAGTTTGACAGTTAAAAAACTATACAGTGCGAAATACTATTGGCCTGTCAAGCTATTCTTAAATAGGCTACAAACGACCACACAGACCTATAATGCTTTTTGGAGGAGGAAGGTTTTAAGGCTCTGATGTTAGGCACATGTTTCCATGCAGTTCCACTGCAGGTAAGACTAGTGTGTTCTTCAGGGGTTATTAAAGTTCTCCTGCAGATGACCTGGATAGAGGGAAATGACTTCAGTTGGTATACATACAGTTTAAGTAAACTTGAGGAAGTACAATTATGAAAGATATAGTGTGTAATGTAGTAGAAAGTAATTCAAAGTAGAAACAAAGCAGAAATGTTGATTCCAAAGGAAACATGAAGGCATTATTAAGTAATTGTTTTTAATAGCAAAAGAGATTCTGAGTGGATTGATTCTCTACTTCTTACTCTGCGTAAGATTATCATCACATGCTCTCGACTACACCCGCACAAGGCAATGGTACAGTAAAAGAAGACAATTTTGAGAAGTGGTAAAGGCCAAGGTGTCCCACTTCTTTCAGTGATTCCGCGTGCGCGGCCAGAGGGCGAGGGGAACCAAAGGCGGCCGTTCTGCCGCCACATCGTTGAGTACACTTCCTTTTAAGGTGAATGGGACACTGTCCCACAGTCTGTGATCACTCCACCCTCGTTATTACCAACAGACCAGCAAGAAACAGTTTCCACGAGACGGAACTTGCGCCCACTCCTTGAAAGCAGCCGCAAAGGCACACGCCCTGACGGGCAATCGGCAACGTCCGTGTGCGCGGACAGTGGGCAAGGGGAACCAAAGGCGGCCGTTCCGCAGCAACAGCGTCAATCACAACCTCTCAGGGTGATGGGAGACTGTACCACTGTCTTTGATCGTTCCACCCTCTTCTATCGTTTTACCCAAAGGCCAGCAAAAGGCAGTTCCCACTCTGGGTAACCTGCGCCCACACATTGCAAGCAGCCGCAAAGGAACACGCCCTGAAGGGGGAAGGGCATATACCTCTAGAGTCTGGCGTCACGTAGTCCGAGAGGCAGCAAAAAGAAAAGAAAAGTAAGGGAAAAAAACAAAGGGCAGCAAAGACCCCACCCTGAGCCAGCCGGCCACAGTTGGCCGGCATGCATCCCGGAGAATTCGGCACGGCCCTCCCACAAAGTTTTTTGTTTTTGCGATTTAAGCCTCTACCCACAGCAACACTCCACCACCCCAGGGGAAGGCCGTGTACCTCTTCTATCGTCCTGCCAACAAGCCAGCAAAAGGCAGTTCCCACTCTGGGTAACCTGCGCCCACACATTGCAAGCAGCCGCAAAGGAACACGCCCTGAAGGGGGAAGGGCATATACCTCTAGAGTCTGGCGTCACGTAGTCCGAGAGGCAGCAAAAAGAAAAGAAAAGTAAGGGAAAAAAACAAAGGGCAGCAAAGACCCCACCCTGAGCCAGCCGGCCACAGTTGGCCGGCATGCATCCCGGAGAATTCGGCACGGCCCTCCCACAAAGTTTTTTGTTTTTGCGACTTAAGCCTCAACCCACAGCAACACCCCACCACCCAAGGGGAAGGCCGTGTACCTCTTCTATCGTTTTCCCAACAAGCCAGCAAAAGGCAGTTCCCACTCGGCGTAGCCTGCGCCCAAACATCTAAAGCAGCCGCAAGGCACACGTCCTGAAGGGGGAACGGCACCCTCTGCGTGCCAGGTCAAAGGGGGAGGGGACCCAAAAGCGGCCGTTTAACGACCACAGCGTAGACCACGGCATATAAAGGAGAAGGGACACTAGACAACCATTTGGAGAAATGCTGGCAAAGGCGGAGGAGTACCACTGTCTTTGATGATTCCCCCCTCCGAGTTATAAAGGCACCCTCCGCGTAAGCGGGCAGAGGGCTAGGGGACCCAAAGGCGGCCGTCCCATGACCACTGCGGCAACCACACCCGCTCTAGACAATGGGACACTGAAAGATGACAATTTAGAGAAGTTCTGTCCCAAGTCGAGGTGTAGTAATTCCAGTGGATAAAGACATCCTCAAAGGTTCAGATGGACAGATAGTATACCTCTGTAAAGTGAGAGTCTGGCGTATTCCTACACCTGAAATGATTATCTGAAGTATCCACATCAAATATAACAGTGCTCTTTCTGTACAGGAGCTGCGAGGATCTGTAGAAGACCAAACAGTCATGGCTCGTGATGGTAATATTTCCCCCCCCCCCCAAATAAAAAGGGAATTGAATGAAATCCGAACAGAACACAAAGAGGAAGCATTATCTACCTTGGCTTTTATGGTCTAATTTTCCACAGAATATCCTTCAACCTCTACAGAGCCAGTATTACATGAGAGAAAACGTTTTGTAACTTCCGAATACAGAGATGGGCCAAAAGTATATTAAGTTCAACAGGGACAAATGAAAGATAGTACTTCTCTCCGCGATGGTTGTTCGGGAGTGGAACTGTCTCCCCCGGACTGTGTTGGAGGCCCCTTCTTTTGAAGCTTTTAAGCATAGGCTCGATGGCCATCTGTCGGGGATGCTTTGAATGATACTTCCTGCGTCTTTCTTGGGGGAGAACTCGATGGCCCATGAGTTCTATTCCAACTCTACTTTTCTATGGTTCCATGATTACATGATTCGTGATACGGTCCCTTGAGATGGATGAACCCAAAAACGTCAGTGGGGCAACGTTGAGTGATGAAAAAGAGGAGAAAGGAAGGGAAAAGAGAGAGGAAAGCATTGTAGGATAGAGGAGAGAGTTGTTGGACAGAGTCCAAAGGGGCCACCCCCCCGCCCGGACGCCCAAAAAATTGGCCAAAGTTACTCTGAAGCAGAGTTGGTTAAAGGAGGAGAACTGTTGCTCTAGGAGCAGTCGGTCTCAAAATCCAAATCTGGGAAATTCAACACAGGAAGGTTGGCCTTCAGGAAAACAAGTTTCTCAACTGTTTGAGGGTCCAGCAAGCTGCGGTGGGGCGTGACTACATCTCCCGCTATGCTGAAGACCCTTTCGCTCTGGACGCTGGTGGGAGGACAGCTGAGGAACTGGCGGGCTACGTGCGACAGATCCGGCCACATGTGTTCGCGTGAAGCCCAATAGGACAATGGATCACAAGAAATTATCTCAGGAGGCTCCTCAAAGTACCTGTTGACCGAGCATTCGGCCGAGTCTACCTTTTGAGCAGAAGCCAGCAAAGAGGATTCTTCAGAGCAGGCAAGTATGGCCACCGTCTCTGCAAAGAAAACGTTTCCTGTTCGCGGCTGGAGATCCGTATCCCTACGGCAACCCCCTACCGGCTCCGCGGGACTTTCCGTCTCGCCACTAGCGCTAGTGCTTGGGGTGACAGGCAGTTCTGGAAGAGGGGCCGCTGTGCCCGTTTCCTCCACCCTGGCAGCAAAGACCTCCCTCACAAGGTCAACAAGTTGGGCCTTCCACATGGTAAAGTCTTTTGGGCAGACGTTGTACTTTAGCCGTGGATCACACAAGGCCGCCAGCATATGGACCTTGCTGGAAAGAAGTGGCTCTAGCCGTTTCCGTACAGCAAAGGACAACCTCCTCACCACCTCCTGGACCGGCGGTGTCAGCGGTCCAGCCAGGGAGTCCATTGTTCGACCGGCCCCAAGCCTTTCTAGGTGCCTCCTTAGCCTCAAGACCATGGGCACTGCCTGGCTCAGAAGAGCTTTTGATTCCGAAAGTGTCTCAGTGGCATGTTTGAATGGCTTTAGTACGTCTACTAGCTGGGAGATGGTGTCCCACTCTTGCTTAGTTGGAACAAGCTTGCTAACAGGCGCAACCAAAGTGAGGGAGATGCCGTGTACCGCCTTCTGCTGCTCGACCATGCGTTCGAGCATTTTTAAGGTTGAATTCCACCGAGTCGAGACGTCCTGGAGCAGCTTGTGCTGCGGGAGGCCTTCAAGGCTCTGCCTGTCTCTCAGCTGCCGGGCTGCCTTTATGCTCCGGTGGAAGTAGCCCGCGATCTTTCTACAGCGCTCGATCAGCAGGGAGATGTTTGTGTTGCTGCCCGACTGCTCTTCCTGGCTCTTTAAACCTTCCTTGACGGTATTGTGAAGCAAGTGGGCCATGCAGGACACATTCTGAAACCCGGCACTTTCAACCGCTTTGATCATATTTTTCCCTGCGTCCGTCACCATAAAGCCCCTCCTCATTTCTTCCGGCCTACACTGCATCCATTCCCCCATCATGTTTTCCAGATAGTTGCAGATGGTCTCTGCCTTGTGATCACGATCAACTACCTCCAATGCGAGGAGTGCCCAACGATGGGATGTATCCATAGTGCCTTCCTTCTCCCACCAATGTGCCGTGAGAGAGAGGTAGGAGTGGCCTCCTCCCAAGCTTGACCAAATATCAGAGGTAAAATGGATGTGTCCTCCCATGGCGGTACGCAACATCTGGATAATGCGTTCCTTACAGCCCTCGTACAAGCCGGGGATTACTTTTCTGGAAAAGGTGTGACGGGAGGGGATTTTGTAGCGGGGGCACAGTCGTTTCATAAGGCGTACAAAGCCTTCTTGTTCTACCAGGCGGAAGGGATGGTGATCTAGGGCAATCATCTCTCCCACAGTTTGGGTTATCTGCTGGGGTGTGAGCAATGTTTCCCCCGTTTTCTTTCTGTGTAATGGAATGGCCCAATCCTCCAAGGTGGACTGTGTCCGCCTTCCACTATCTTCACCTGGTGAACTTTGCGTGCTAAGGCTGCCACTGGAAGGGCTTGCAGTTCCCCCTCCCAGCGAAATGGAGGGATGGTGTCGCTTCATGTGAGAGCTCAACCCCGAGGTCGCAAGATGTCTCGTGTCTCTGCCTCTGCTGATATTTGCCCCACAGTGTCTACAAACTGCCAAAGTAGAACTCTGAGAGTGGACATGGAAATGGTCCCAAATAAATGACCTTGGCCTCCCCACAGCCACTGTGGCGACGCCCTCAGAGATGGGAGTCGTGGGCACCCTTTCAGCAGCATGAGAAAGTCTACGTTTTGATGGTAGTACCTCCTCTACCTCCTCCTCACTGTCAGTAGCTGGGGGAGGGGTGGGGTTATCTATATCCTCACTATCCACCACCTGTAGTTCCAGGACGGCAACACCTGTATGTTCCAATGATCGTCCAGTTGTCTCAGCTCCATGCGACAGCCGGCTCCGGGTGGATGCCTGTGAACTGTCTGCATTAGAACAGCCTGGTTCTTCATCAAGTCCACCCACTCCCATAGTTCGGCGTTCCAGACGTATGGGACCCACCTTAACTTTTTTGGCCCCCCACAGTGTCCTGGCCGTGGCTTGACCACTACTAGGACTTGCTCCCCCAGACCCGCGTACAGCTGAGCGCTTCATGTCAAGGGGAGTGTTTTCAGGTAACAGAAGGGATGATGGTAAGGTGTTGTGTTACTGGTGGGAAATATTTGTTGAATCTTGATTGGCAACGTGTTATATTCTGGCCAATTTACTGTTGCAAAAGCGTAGTCTATAACATTTAGTTAGTTTTATTTATTTACAAGGGGATACCTGTACTTTCCAGTTCTACAGGAAAGTATGGGATATGCAACTCTTTCCCAAAGTTGGCTTGGGAAAATCAGGAAGCGTCCCTGGCAGACACACACCCACGCAGCCCTGGAGGTGTTTGAGACTGGGAAAGGCAAGGCACAAAGGCAAGCTTTTATTTTCCCCAAAGGAGTTGTATTTTGAACAGGATGGGATATGCAACTCTTTCCCAAAGCGTTCCTGGCAGACACACACACAAGGCAAGGCACAAAGGGAACCTTTTCTTTCCCCGAAAGGAGTTGTATTTTGAACAGGATGGGATATGCAACTCTTTCCCAAAGCGTCCCTGGCAGACACACACACACCCGTAGCCCAGGGGAAGGCAAGGCACAAAGGCAAGCTTTTATTTTCCCCGAAGGAGTTGTATTTTGAACAGGAAAAACACCCACAGGACAGCCCTTTGCAAGTTTGCAACAACAAAAGAAATAGAAAGACCTAAGACCCACACCACCAAACTCAGCCACAGACCACCCCACCTTTTCTCCTGTCCTGGTCTTCACACAGCCATGCTGTGACGCAGCAATGTTTCCTGCCTGCCTGCACCAATCTACCCTTCCACCCTCTCCAAAAGTCCCAGTGCGACTGAGCCACGAGGCGTGTGCATGCTGTTTTCATTAAGCACGTCCTACCAGCCCCTCCCCCTGGTTAAACGTGCTCTCTGATTGGCTACAAGGTGCAAACAACACACTAGATTGCCCCAGTGGACTTAAAAAAGTTTGGATGATTTGACAAAGCATTTTTAAAAAACGAAAAAAAAGGCGCCATTACGGAAAACGGCCAATCGCGGTTCGAAACCGCGATATCCAGGCGTGTGGACAGCCAAGATTCAATATTGCTTCAAAAAATCCGAAAATAATGAATCAATAACGGTAAACGGGGAAAACGAATTATTTGAGCAAGCCTAATACCTATCTATCTAAGCAGAAGGTATTGAGCAACACACCTGCACAGGGATTGTCTGGAAAAAGTGACCCATTCTGATAACTTCCCATTTAAACTAATATGACATATTACACATAGAACTGCTCTTGAAGGTAGTTTGGAAGCTGCAATTCTGTCAAAATATTCCAGCAAAGTTATTCACCAAGACAGCTCTCTGGGAACATATTCTCCAGCTCCTGACAGATCGAAAACTTGTGAACCAAATTAATGTGCGACTTCTGACCTGTAAAACACTTCATGGATTTCAGGATATCTTAATTTAGATTTCTCAGCACTCATCCAGTCATATGGGATATCTTAGTCGCATATATGAAAAGAAGCAAAAAACAAATATATCTTATTCAAGTCTATATCTATTGTCCTTTGTAAAATAAATAAATAAATAAATAAAATCTTGCATTTTGCCACAGCTAATTCCTGTCTCAGTCAACTCAAAATTCTATAAACAAACACACATCATCTCATTTTGTGTTTAGAATAGGACACATGTGTGTATGTTTTGGGGAAAAACTCACCCCTCCCCAGTACAGTCAGAAAAAAACTTGCATGGAAAGTTTCATGGAACTACTACCATTTTTGAAATAGGTCCATCATCATCACAGCCAAGTGCGCACACTGACATAAATGTTTTTCCAAGGGAATCTTTTGAAATCTTCCTAATTGCTAATTCCGAACTCCTCTCCTATACTTTGGACACACATGTTTGCCTATCTTGCTCTAGGGTAAACGGAGGATGTCCTTTGTCACAAATGGAACATATATCTATGCAGTATCCAAAGATAAAGTTTATATTCTAGTTTCATTTTCTTACCTCTACAGCATTTGTTGTTGTTGTTGTTGTTGTTGTTGTTGTTGTTACAACACCGTCAAATATATGTGGCACTTTAAAATAAAACAAGCCAAAATGGGTCCTACCAAAGGAGCACAATCTAAAATATGTGTGTGCACATACACAAATAGAGCGAAGGACCAATAACAAATCACAAAACTATACAGTACAGTTGCAAAACAAATCATCTTGATAAAATACAAATAAAAAGACAATATACTACAAAGCAAAATGACAGTACAGATAATCAAAATATATAAAACTACAAAACACTGCCAGACTAAAATCCCAAAAGGTTTAGAAAGTAAAATAGCATGTCATTCAAACTCAGTTGCATCTCACCTTTGTCATAAAAAGGCAGGCTTTTGAATTCTCAAGAATCTAGACCTATTTTGACTGCTTTGCTTTTCACTTGAATCATGTAACCAAGCTCCAAGAATGTGACTATGACAAACAATCTGAATATTTAACCTAAAAAACTATTGCTGAACTGTATCCTTTCAGGCACCATGTGTGAATAACATACTGAATCTGAATTCTTATAACTAAATGAATTCCTATGCATACAAACTTGCTAGGTCAGAAAGGATAATTTAGAATCTTTTTCTGTGTCCTACTAGCTTTGAATGTATAAGAATGTGTGTAAGAGAGGCAGACAGTGCAGAAATATTGAAACATGGAATTTTCCAACAGCAATCCGAAATGATACAGACCAGCAAAAACGGGTCCTTTGAGACCTCTCTCTTTGTCTCTTCCACAGATGCATACACATTTCAGAAACTGAGGAATCCATGCAAGAAAGAACTCATAGCTTTCCACTGTGTGAAAAAGGCATAGCTTTGGTGAAATGAGGTTATAAGTATTCTCCAGACATGTTGAAGCAGGCATGCATTGTTTTAATATGCATTTCACTGTACCAGGTTTATATTAATGGGAGCTTTTAAAAAAGTGATATTTCCATATTTCTTTACACAAATCATCCAAATAATTTCTTATTACATCATTTTATTGCATCACTTCTACCCTGCCCTTCTCACCCATCAGGGGACTCAGGGCGGCTTACAATATAAACATATACATCAAAAAACAGTTTTCATCAAATTTAAAAATCCATCAAGATTAAAAATTACAATAAAATTAAGAATATACATTAAAATATACATAATTATACATTTAAATATACATACATTTAAGGCGCTTTCCATGTCCAGGTGGGGGTCTGTCAGTAGGTCATATATTCATATCTCATTTTTGCTGCTACTCATGCTCAAATGCCTGGTCCCATAACCACATTTTTCTCTTTCGGAAAGACAGGAGGGAGGGAGCCTGCCTGACTTCAATGGGGAGGGCGTTCCATAGGCGGGGGGCCACCACTGAGAAGGCCCTGTCTCTCATCCCCGCCAGCCGCACCTGTGAGGCTGATGGCACCGCGAGCAGGGCCTCACCTGATGATCTTAAGCTTCGAGATGGGTCGTAGAGAGAGACATGTTCGGACAGATAAGCTGGGCTGGAACTGTTTAGAGCTTTATAGGCTAAAGCCAGCACCTTGAATTGTGCTCGGAAGCTAATCGGCAGCCAGTGGAGCTGGCGTAACAAAGGAGTGGTACGCTCCCTGAATGCCACTCCAGTTATTAACCTGGCAGCCTCCCGTTGGACTAATTGAAGCTTCCGAACAGTCTTCAAAGGCAGCCCCATGTAGAGTGCGTTGCAGTAGTCTAAATGGGATGTAACAAGAGCGTGGACCACCGTGGCCAAGTCCGGCTTCCCAAGGTACGCTCACAGCTGGTGCACAAGTTTTAATTGTGCAAAGGCTCCCCTAGCCACCGCCGAGACCTGGGGTTCCAGGCTCAACAATGAGTCTAGGATCACCCCCAGACTGCGAACCTGGGCCTTCAGGGGGAGTGTGACCCCATCCAGCACAGGCTGTAACCCTATACCCTGTTCGGCCTTCTGACTGACCAGGAGGACCTCTGTCTTGTCTGGATTCAATTTCAATTTGTTGGCCCTCATCCAGTCTGACACAGCAGCCAAGCACCGGTTCAGGACCTGGACAACCTCCTTATTGACAGGTGGGAAGGAGTGACAGAGCTGGACATCATCTGCGTACAGATGACACCGGACCCCGAAACTCCTGATGATTTCTCCCAGCGGCTTCCTAACTCATCCGATGCAGCAGATTGGCATTTTATTTACCCTCACATCATGAAAAGGAGTGGTAATAAATTTACTCTATATTATTACTGTGTACATGCAACATTTCCAAGAAACTTGCTATGGATCAGTAGCCAGTGGACTGTAGGTTAGCCCTGATCAACGTTGCATTCAGTGCTTGTTTTTCAGTTAACTATTTTGTGAACCATATACTGAACTATATAGATCTTCAGTACAAGTCAGAATGGCTCTTATGTTCTTAATCATGATGTTGTGATTCCTAGGTGGCAATGACACTGGAGTGTCATGAAAAAGGTTTAGGGATATGAGAAGAAAAGTCTAACAACCAATGCCAACTCTTTGAACACAGAAATTGTAGATAATATTATACATGATGGGCACTTTATTCATTGATACAATATCCATGGCTTCATTACCCATGCTCCAAACAATAACGCCAGTCCTCAAGAAATGTTAGTTGGCCTCTCTAGGTGGTCCAGTGCAATTCTATGGGATCCTTTCTTCCCAAGTACATTCAAAATCTAGGACTCACTATTATGCTAGTTTTCAAGTATCCACAAGGGAAACATCTTGTAGATATGGAGATTGCACTGTATATTGATACCATTCTCTGAGTGTAGCCTAAAAGAAAGCATAACTTGTTTGAGAAATTGAGGTTAGATTAATGGAATGTATGCTTTGAATTGATTAATCAGTCAATGAATTAGTCAGCAAAACACAAAAGGCTTGAGCGAGCATGAGTCTTACAGAATTAAGGAGAGGAAAGTCTCTGTGGGAAACAAAATAAAAGCAGAGAAGATATTAACCTTGAAACAGCCTAATAAATGTGTAAAATAATGGTGGTGTGGTAGATCACCATTTAAGTCCCACTCCAACAACTCATGGAATCAGCCAACAATGTTTTTTTTTAAAAAAAAAAAAACTTGCATTGTTTACAATTTTGTGTGAGTTGAAAAATTAGTTTAGGGAACTAAAACTGCAGACAACCTAGGCTTAATGATATGTAAATTATTTTATGAATTTTTTCTGTAGGTACTACCTATGATGAACAAATGTCTTTGAAAAACAATTCATGGTAAACAAAATAGCTCTACAAATATCTTTAATTTATCCTTGCATGAGTTCTAGTCTTCAAATATTTAAAGTATAATTTAGAAGGAAAGGATCTCAGTGGTAGACTATACTTTTAAAAGTCAAGATCTCAACAACAGTGGGATGTTTTAGCTTTGCCTTTGTTGAAGCACAGTGTTTTGTTCCATATATATTTGTTATTGCAAAATCCAATTAACCTTGAATTCCAAACACCTTTGAGGCATGCATCCCAATTCAGCCTTTAGAAAACAGAGTTGCTTGGGGCATAAGAAAAGGGTCAGATGTCATGGATGAAAGAAATTAAGAAGTTTGGAGAATGTATAATGAAAAGTGTTCAGAACAATTGACTTTGTGGCTCAATTCCCTATGTGTGTATGTGCGTGAGAAACTGAGAGAAAAGAGTACTTATTGTATCTTCAAAGTTGCCTGGTTTCTGTGAAATTCCATGGGAATCATAAGTCTGTTTTCTATTAGGCCCTTTACAAAGAAGAACCAGAATGGAAAGTCCATTACTATAAAAGAGGAAAGAGCTGTTAATCAGATCTCAAATTTTGCAATTTATTTTTAAGATTACCTATCAGATAAGAGTATTCTGATGAAACAGTGATTTTCCCCTGGCATTTATTGAATGAATCCCTTGAAGCAAACATTCTGTGGGCAGGCTGGAGCAGGTATATGAAGATTAGAAAAAAAGTTTAATGTCATTGCTGGAACGTAATGTTCAATTTATTTTGCAACTTCATTTGATTGCCTCAAAATTCAGAATAATTTTCAACTGTACTTGAGACATAATAAGAGAAGGCAAAATATTCTTAATTAGTTTTTAAATTCTCTAAATTTTCTTTACAGTTGTGCCACACTATTCCATACATATAGCAGAAAGTTATACCTAGGGCAGTTCTAAACTGAGCACTTATTTTGGGGCTGATTCAGAGTGACAAATGCTAGATAATATAATAATAATAACTTTATTTTTATAGCCCAACACCATTTCCCCGAAGGGACTTGGGGCGGCTTACATGGGGCGAAGCCCAAACATAACAGACATAGTAAAACACATCAAATAAATCCAGTCAATAAAAACATCAATAACAAATCAATAAAACATGGATAGAATAAAAACATGGAAAATATAGATCTTTCTTGGGATGGTCTAGACTGCCACTGCAGAATCAAGAGAGAGTCTTGCCCAACCAGTGGCACCCAATTGGATGGGCATCCTTACTATCCCCTCCTGTTCTCCTAAATCTCCTAATTTCAGCAGCCTGTAGGTCCAGCATGGATCAAGCCAATTGTTTGTTGTCTGGAGTGATGTCAGTCAGGGTGCCAGAATGATGTGATAGCGAAGAGAGAAGGAATTATCCACTCCTGTCACTCCTCATCTTTACAATTGCCTCGTTGCTCAGGCCAGTATCACTCCAGGTGATGAGAGTGACTTAGCCACATCTGCTGACCACCACAGCAATGAGAATGGGAGGGTGACAGTGAGTGCTATCCCTTGTCCCTGGGGAACTAGCTCAACTTATTTGATGGGCCCAAATTTGCAGTTTGCTCTGAATTCTGGGGTAGCATTCGGAAAAATCCATGACTTTGGTTAATGTGGTTCAAGGCAGCTTTGACCCAGATCCTGGTTTGCTGGCCCTTTACAGTAAGTGTTCAACAAAGATGTGCCCCTAGATATACGGTTCTGTGGAAACAGCTAAAACAACAGAAAGAAAGTGTCTTATTTATGACCCAGTCCAGTTAAATTCAAAAGGGTTTTTTTTTTTGGGGGGGGGGGGTTGTCTCATTTCATTAAATGACAGATAATGAAGTGCATGCTTAATTGTCTCATAAGTCTGCAAGGTATGAATTTGCTGAACCTTGAAAATTTCTTTATGCTTTTCTATATGGTGTTACAATTGTTAGAAGGATATGTGTGAGAGTCTTGCCCCCTTGAAATAAAAATTTTGCCCGCCTCCATGAAATTTTCCTTCACTTACTAATGTTCTAATATTTTAGTATCTTGAAACTTCCATTGCCTATTCATAAATACAGTTTAGGGATTCAAGTAAAGAAGGTAGGCAAAGCTGCCAAGAAGATGACAACATCAATAATATGAATTCTAGATGTAAATCATTTTCAACACCTCACTGTATTCAATGTTAGAAATTCAGACACAGATAATTTTTTTTTAATAGGGGTCAGAATTTTTAACTGAAAGTAATGGCTAATACTCCCCAGGGCTAGTATCCCTGTAATTGGTGAGCTTACATCTTTTCATTCTTATACAACCGGACAACTATAGCATAACTGAATGAAGAGATCAATGAAATAGAAATGAAAGCCATTGCAGGACTCCTGCTAGAAAACCACTAGACCCCGCTCCTTTCCTCACATTCCTCCCCCCACCCCCCGTTTTTGTGCCATATTCTATATTTTGAAAGATCACAATATCACTGCCTTTTATTAATAGAAAACAAGCCCCTCCGGAAGGACAAGGGCAATCATATTTTCAGTCAATAAGTCAATAAAATCTAGTAAAATGAAACATTGCTAACATGCTGTTGTTATTCCAGTCCTTATGGAATAATAGAAAATAGACTACATCCCTTGTAATTGAAAGATTATTTTGCATTAACACAAGACACGTCAAATGTTTCCAATGCTGAATGAATTTGATATGGATCCAAAGGTTTGTGTTTTGATCATATAAGAGTATGAACATGTCAAGGTGGAATGGGATAAAAGTTTTATTTATTGCATTAAAAATAGTTTTTGAATACCAAAGTCTTATGCTATATCACACAAAAGAAAGAAAGAAAGAAAGAAAGAAAGAAAGAAAGAAAGAAAGAAAGAAAGAAAGAAAGAAAGAAGGAAGGAAGGAAGGAAGGAAGGAAGGAAGGAAGGAAGGAAGGAAGGAAGGAAGGAAAGAAAGAAAGAAAGAAAGAAAGAAAGAAAGAAAGAAAGAAAGAAAGAAAGAAAGAAAGAAAGAAAGAAAGCTCCAAAAATGTAAGTAAGCTCTATGTGTTTGGGTGCATGTGGCAGCTATATCACATTCCCAGTTCCATTTGGCATATGGGACAGTTGTGAGACTCTTTTCAGTCCTGGCCTATTGCATCCTGAAAATTAACATGGCTATCCCTTTTAATTTGCCATCTCCTTTCCTCAATGACCTTCGGCTCTGCCACCCACAAGGACTGCGGTTTCATGCTGGTCAGAACTATCTCTGTAAGAACAGGCTAACGGTGAAGCAAATTGGGTAGAAATCATAATTACTGCCATTCTGTGCAGAGTGGGTAATAGTGCAGCAAAGGTAGCTATTGTTCTGCTTTCTGATAAAATTGTTCTTGAGCATCAAGTTGGCAATTCAGACATGTCACAACAGGGGTTTAATTAAAACTATTCTGGCAGTCCTTTTCCCTCCTAATGGGTCATGAAAAGAGTGTCTTCTTTGCTGTTATTCAATGTGCTGTTTGGATAATAGAAGGATCCCTATTCGCACCATCTCTAGGATATTTTGGGTTCCTACTGTGAATTAAAACTAACAATCAAGCTGAGAGAAAGGCAGAATTAAGAATTACCTTGAGACATTTCTGGTGAAGAAGAGCAATCTTTGTATCAGGATCCCTACAGAAGTATATTGTTCACATTCAGTTAATTATGACCTTCCCTATCTTTGAACTTCCTTTAACCAGTGACCTGGGGTACTTTTTGAAAAAGCTGGGTCTATTGGATCTGTTACAACACACCAGACAACTAAAATATTCTTGGGATTTCATCATGTTGTGACTATAAAATACAGCATGGAAAAATGATAATCACAACCCACCATATTACAACCTCATCAGATGAGGGCAAAAATGGCGGCATGCACCAGTTCACCCTCTCCTTTATGAAAGAGCTTCCATTAGGTGATGCACTGGAACTTCCAGGAGGGCTCCATCTTAAAGGGGAAGGTGAACTGGCACATGCCGCCATGGTGGCAACACGAGAGGCTTCCTATGTTGCCTTGAATTTTGAGGGGAAGCAGAGTGGCAGATGCTTCCCCGTGGGATGTGGACATTGGTGAATCAGACAATGCAGGGCATTGAGTGTTTTCTATTTTTGAGTGTTTTCACATGTTTGCCTCCGATGACTTAGGCTTGAAAGGATTTGAGGAACTGGCTAGGTATCTCAACAGTCACAAATGTTGAGTCCATGGGCCAAATACAACCTGTAAGTTGTACCTTACCCAGCCTTGCCCTAGATCAATATGAGGTGGCCCACAAATCTTAGCATCCTGAGGCAACATAGTCAATGACAGAAATTGTGGGAGTTGCAGTCTATCAACATCTGTGCGGCCTCTTTATTTCCATCCCTGCATTAAATTATCCTTGCTAAGTTGTTCAGCTTCCAAAATAACACTACACATAGTTGAAATTTATTCAACTACAGTAGAGTCTCACTTATCCAAGCTAAACGGGCCAGCAGAAGCTTGGATAAGCGAATATCTTGGATAATAAGGACGGATTAAGGAAAAGCCTGTTAAACATCAAATTAGGTTATGATTTTACAAATTATGCACCAAAACATCATGTTATACAACAAATTTGACAGAAAAAGTAGTTCAATATGCAGTAATGTTATGTTGTAATTACTGTATTTACGAATTTAGAACCAAAATATCACGATATATTGAAAACATTGACTACAAAAATGGCTTGGATAATCCAGAACCTTGGATAAACGAGGCTTGGATAAGTGAGACTCTACTGTATTTAAATCTATGACAGAATTCTCTTTTATACGAAAGAAAGGCAAGCTAATTCTTTTTCATTCTGTGCAACAGTTACATTGCAAGATGTAGACTGCATGAGTTTTCTTTTCCCTTTATAGGTATAGAGCAGGGATCCTCAAACTTTTAAAGCAGAGGGCTGGTACACAATCCTTCAGACTGTTGAGGGGCCGAATTATCATTTGAAAAAAAAAATACAAACAAATTCCTATGCACACTGCACATGTCTTATTTGTAGTGCAACAATAACAACAACAACAATGAAAGAACAATACAATATTTAAAAATGAAAACAATTTTAACTAACATAAACCTATTAGTATTTCAATGGAAAGTGTGGGCCTGCTACTGGCCAATGAGATAGTCAAGTTAATTAGGATTGTTGTTGTTGTTGTTGTCGTTGTGTGCCTTCAAGTCATGTCAGACTTTGGCCGAGCCTAAGTTTAAAATTAATTATTTATTTACTGCATTTATTTACTACATTTATATCCCGCCCTTCTCACCCAGAAGGGGACTCAGAGCAGCTGTATGTACATACAATATATTATATTATTAGCATAACACAATATTAGCATTATATATTACTATATTGAACTATACCACTATACTATTATATAATATGTAATATATAACATATAATTAATATTATTATATGGTATTACTATTAGTATTATATTGTATAACATAAGATTATTATCATTATTATATGTATATACAATATATTATATTATTAAAAATGATATAAAAACATTATATTATAAAACTGAGGGCGGGGGCCAGGTCAATGACCTTGGAGGGCCGCATCCGGCCCCCGGGCCTTAGTTTGGGGACCCCTGGTATAGAGGAAAATGCTGTCTCATTACTAATGGCGAAAAAAAAATTAAATATCCATCTTCGTTGGCTGACATAGTTTAGTCCTCTAGCTCTTGCAGCAAAATATATTGTCTAATGTTATCATATGCCACTTAAGCAGCTATGCTCAGCTTGCAGAAAAATAAAGAGAGGCTTGGTTGAACAAAGTCCACAATGTATTACATCCAATGATAACAATCATAAGAATTGATGTACAGGGGAAATGATGTACAGTGACAGCCTATCCCAAGGCAAAGGCCTAAAGTCTATCAAATTAAACTGAATGCTCCTGTCCAAGGAAAAAGAGAGAAGCAAGGCTTCTATTTGGATTCTCCTACCAGACCATGAAGTATGGCAAATGCTCTGGCCTATTACATGACATTTAAGAGACTGCCTTCAGCTACCATCATAAGATATATAATGATAATGACAATGGCAACCATTAGATGATTAGGGTGATCTCTTACTGCTTCTCCTTATGGATTCATGCTGTTAAATCATTCACTTAGACAAGCAAGCACTTGGTCATGTTTGCTAATTTTTCATGCTATTGTGGGCTTGTTTAGTCATATAAATGCATTACCTCATGATTAGTCCCAACGCAACTCAGTGAATAAGAACTGAGCTTTCACCTCACCTCAAATATCTTTCAGCACATCAACTCACAGAAACTTCCATGTGAATCCTGAGATTACATTCACACATGGGGCAGGGATACTTGAGGGTTTTATGGAGTTTGAAAATCACCTCATTTGCACTCTTCAAACTAATGTGTGAAACAGAAGGCTAAGCTGCATTTAATTGTATAAAGTACTGTACTCTGAAAGCTACTATTATAATCATTTTTTTTTTCTTTTTGTTCTTATTCTGCTTTGAATAGCTAAAAAGGGAGCCTCGGGCTATTTTTCAGGTGCAGAAACTGACAAAATTACTTCTGGGTATTCCTTGGCTAAAAAAAGCTATGAAGTTTGTGAAGTTCCCATAAGTTGATAGATGGCAATGAAAGCATGTGCACACATCCACAAAGAACCAGAAAGATCATGCCAAGTATAGTGAGAATAAAGTGCCAATGGTTAAAAAAATGACGAGAAAAGGTAAAACAAAGGCACCTCATTACTGATCAGTTTTAAAATTGAGATAATGTCCCATCATCCTAAGGATTCGCTATATTGCTTGTTTAAAAGGAGTGGAGGTGGAATTAAAAGACACTTTTCAAGTCAATCTGTAAATACAATAACACATTCCCAGTTGTTAATCCCAATTAGACTGGATCTAATAAAGTAATTAGTTCACTTATTGGGATTAGCAGCTGAACTTTGATCACCAACTTTTCCTTGGGAGTGTTTTAATTGTACATATTTTTCCCTGTAAAAATACAAACATTACTGCAAAGAAAAGGGGACCATTCACATTGCACAATTATAGTGCTACTGTTCCATTTTAACCATCTGGTTTCATCCTGTGGAAATTTGGTATCTGAAGTCGAGGGAGAGGTTTTTAAATTTCTTAGTGTCCAGTGCCTCACCAATCTACATTTCTAGGATTTCACAGGATACAGTCAGGACAGTTAAAGTGAATTCACAATTGTATAATTTTGCAGGGTATACTTCCCAGGTGGCGAAGTGTGTTAAAGCACTGAGCTGCTGAACTTGCAGACCGAAAGGTCCCAAGTTCAAACCCCGGGAGCGGAGTGAGCGGCCTCTGTTAGCTCCAGCTTCTGCCAACCTAGCAGTTCGAAAACATGCTAATGTGAGTAGATTAATAGGTACCGCTCTGGCGGGAAGGTAACGGTGCTCCATGTAGTCATGCCGGCCACATGACCTTGGAGGTGTCTATGGACAATGCCGGCTCTTTGGCTTAGAAATGGAGATGAGCACCAACCCCCAGAGTCAGACATGACTGGACTTAACGTCAGGGGAAACCTTTACCTTTTATTTGCACAAAATGAAATGATTTTTTTAAAGGAAAGGAAACTTGTGAAAGTGGGTGGATTTGTGTTTGCAGTAAGATTAAAGTGTCTCTGTTGTTGGAACATTTTTTAAAATTATTGTTTAGAAGTGCCTTCAATTTGCATTTATTATTTTGTTGAAACCATATTAGTCTTTACCCTTGAAAATAACCATCAATTTACAAAGCAGGTATGAGTGCCATCAATTTACTCTTCTATTTAAACAACAATGCAAAATGTGTTTCTCTTCTTCTGGTTTAAAACACACACACACACACACACACACAAACCTAATTTACTCCTTATGTTTGAGTTTGTGTCAGATTAGCATGTGGCTTCATGTGGTGCAATTTAAAACCACTTCATAGTCTCTATTTTTTGTTTGTAAATAATTACTCTGTCAAATGAAGACATAACAGAACACTCATAAAAGGATAAACAATTTTTTAGGAATACATCTATTCTATTAGTGTAATTTCTTTGGAAATACCTTGCTTTCTTGTTGGTAAAACTATGTTGATGTAAGAAAGGTAAGGGTAAAGGTTTTCTCCTGACGTTAAGTCCAGTCGTGACTGACTCTGGGGTTTGGTGCTCATCTCCATTTCTAAGCCGAAGAGCCGGCGTTGTTTGTAGACAACTCATGTGGCCGGCATGACTGCATGGAGCGCTGTTACCTTCCTGCCGGAGCAGTACCTATTGATCTACTCACATTTGCATGTTTTCGAACTGCTAGGTTGGCAGGAGCTGGGGCTAACAGCGGGCGCTCATTCCACTCCTGGGATTTGAACCTGGGACCTTTCGGTCTGCAAGTTCAGCAGCTCAGCGCTTTAACACACTGCACCACCATGAGGGGCCCAAGTTGTAAGAAAAGCCCTATCAAAAGTTGTTCTAAACTATATCATTATAAAGATTGCTCAAACCCTATAATTTTCAATGATAAAGGGTTCCTCCACACACACAGAAGCAATCTATGAGATTCCCACCCAAACACTGTCTTTTTGGACTTTCCCCCAAGAATTGTATTAGTACAGACAAAAAGCCTTTGCACAGAAAATATTTTTGTACAAACAAATTTTATTTAAAAAAATAATTTCCAATGTCTGTGTTATGCAACTTTACATATGATTATCTATGTAGCAAAAACACTAAGAAACTCAATAAGTGAATCACATACCCTGTTTCCCCGAAAATAAGACATCCCCAAAAAATAAGACCTAGTAGAGAGTTTGCTGAATTGCTAAATATAAGGCCTAGCCTTATATGAAAGTAAGACCTAGCAAAGTTTTTGTTTGGAGTTATGCCCGCCAAACAGAACACCAGAGCATGCAGGATTGGTAAATACCATAGATTGCTGTACATGAAAATAATGGTAGTAACAAGAAATTCTTGATAAGATTCACAGTTTGTCTGGTTATGCTGGCATGTGATTATATCTACTGTACAGTATATAAAAAATGTTCATTTCTTTTGTTCAACAATAAAAGTGAATTCTTCTTCATGGAAAATTAAGACATCCCCTGAAAATAAGACCTAGCACATCTTTGGGAGCAAAAATTAATATAAGACACTGTCTTATTTTCGGGGAAACACGGTAGATATATAATAGGACCTTGGTAGGAATGTCCCAATGTGCATTTGGCTCTACCAATGTGCACTACAGTAAAATTGTGTATCACAGGATACTGACATTATAGAACTACATAATTCAAACTGTTCCCCAATAGGATTCAGGCCTTCATTTTTAAGAAGCCTATGCAATCTCACAATATTTCTCACTGAGGAGAAATAGCTGAAATTCTTAGTACTAGTAAATGAAACATCATGTTTAAAAGATTTTTAAGGATTTTTTGGGTGAGGGCAGGCGTGTACTCACAACCTTCTATATATCTAGAGTTCTAGACAATATTTGACATTCAATTCAATGTACAGGGTGTTTGAAAAAGAACTCCCTATTCACCATTTAATTTAAATGGTGACTAGGGAGTTCTTTTTCAAACACCCTGTTATTTTCAATGTATTTATTGTGCTAGTCAAAAGCGATGAGAAAAGCTTTAAAATATACAGAATATCCAAGATAAGAAGTAGTCAGTTATTACCAAGCTCATAAAAAGGATACAATGCAAGTTCTAGTATTCAAATAAACAGTGCTTCTGAAAATTGAGGTCCCATTTTGCTTTCTCAGCTATTTATTCTTGTACAATATTCCAATACAATATAAGATGTCATGTATACAATATGTTGTATACACTATTTATTTATTTATTTTATTACATCACTTCTACCCCACCCTTCTCACTCATCAGGGGACTCAGGGCGGCTTACAATATAAACATACACATCAAAAACCAGTCTTCATCAAATTTAAAAATCCATCGAGATTAAAAATTGCAATAAAATTAAGAATATAAATTAAAAATATACATTATTATACATTAAGGCGCTTTTGCATTTGGCCAGTATACATTGAGAAGACATTTGCAGATTTTATTCTCTTGGAATTTCCCTAAATTCAGAAAATGGGGATGGAAAACACTTCAATTTTAACTGATGTTCCAGAAAATAAAACAAACAGATTCAACCTTTCCTATTGTGTTCTGCCAGTCACTGGCTAATACACGATTCTACTATTACACATGAATGGAAGACAAATTCAGTTGTCCTCACTCTTACCATGTAATTTGTTCTTTAGTACGGCATTGTCAGTCTTATGGAAGCAGGGAAATTGTTTTCCCTTACATAATAATAGTATTGGGTATACTACTGAGCTATACAGAGATTGGTCAGAAGTGTGAGGCAAACAAATGAAAATACTGTTTTCTTCGGTTTATTTTTTCTTTTTTATATCAGACTAGGAAATCAACACTTTGCTTGCTTCCCAACACCATTAGTTCATTGAAATATACAAGGAATCCATTTTCTGATTTTTATCTTAAACACATGTTTAATCTCTTGCACTGAAAGTGCCATTTACCATGACTTGAGAACTGTATTCTTTTTGATAAATGAATGTAAAAGTTACTTGGGCTACTTTGAGCTTTTGTAAGGATGTCTGTCCTCAGCTGAAGGCAGTGCTATTTTTGAAGTTTTCTAGCAGTGAAATCCTCTGAGAATAAGAGAATTTAATGCTTCCATGAGTAAAATTACACCTGAGACCAATCTTCACGATTTTAATTTTTAATCTTTTATAGACTTATGGACACAACTAGTAAAAATAGCAACCCTTGCAGGCAGAAGTGAAAATGTTAGCATATTTAAAAAGGCAATCCTTTAGGAATAGTTTGAACACATTTACACAACATAAGATGACTTGCTTGTGTGAATGAGCCATTACAGGATTTATCTAATGGACCAAACTTCCGTATTATGTGATGTGTTAACTCAAATGCAACAAATTTGAATGAAGTTTGTTCACAATTCCAGATGACAGTGATTAAGGTATCTGTAATCAAATGGTGAGTTATCCGCTGATATTCATTTGTGCAATGGAATTTGAAAGGGCAGTAAGTATGATTTCACACAAAAATATATTTTTCCTGAATTGATGTATCTATTAAATTTTAACACAGAACCAAATTATTTTGTCTTATTGAGTCTAACATATGTTATTTGATATGATGTAGCTTGTCATCCCACATAAGACCAAGTAAGGTATTATTAAAAACTGATTATATAGAGGCAGAAGAGAGAAAAAGAGACACATACAAGAAAAATTGTTGGCACGGGGGGGGGGGGGGGAATGACTGCCCACAGTCAGTAATTCTGGGTCAAATGTTTTAAAGCATAAACCAGTTTGGAACATATTAGGAAAAGCATAACTGCCTTCTTGAGTCAATAGAACCACAACAATCTTGTAGGACCAGTGGAAGGCCTTTTCCCTGCCTTTGAGTCCCAGACTCTCTCCACTCATTCTCTTTTCCAGACATTTTCTTTTTAGGACTAGTTATTTCCACAGGGCTCTGGCAACATGAACTTCACTGTTGTGGTCCAGTAGAGCTGCCCTCTAATTTTCTAATGAAACAAAACTTGCATGTTGTAGAAAGAATAAATATTTTATACACTCACACACACATAGTTGCCATACTTCTACGTAACTGATTAAAATTGAAAACATGCTTTACTCTGGAAGCAATTTTTTTTAAAGAAAATAAATATTGCTCTGATCAGCTCCGACTTTGACGCCATATTAACAGCAGTCTCAGAGGATGTAACGAGAGCACCTACTTGTCCAGTTTTGATGGATTCATTTCAATTGGTTGAACTCGAGGATGTGGACAAGATTCTTGGAGAAGCAAGACTGACCACATGCATCCTGGACCCCTGCCCATCCTGGCTGGTGAGAGAAGCCAGAGGGGGTTTGGCTGAGTGGGTGAAGGTGTTGGTGAATGCCTCCCTTCGGGAGGGCAAGTTTCCAGCGAGCCTAAAAATGTCTGTGATCAAGCTGCTGTTGAAGACGCCAGCACTGGACCCCACTCAATTCGGAAACTTTAGCCTATTTCCAATCTCCAATTTCCAATTTCCAATTTGGGCAAGGTCTTGGAACATGTGGTTGCCTCGCAACTCCAGGGATTCTTGGATGACAGTGATTTTCTGGATCCGGCACAGTCTGGCTTTAGGCCGGGACATGGTACCGAGACAACCTTGGTCGCCTTAGTCGATGATCTTCGCTGGGAGCTGGATAGGGGGAGTGTGTCTCTGCTTGTTTTGCTGGACCTCACAGCAGCCTTCGATACCGTTGACCACGATATCCTTCTGGGATGCCTTATGGGGATGGGTCTTGGAGGTACTGTTTTACAGTGGCTCCACTCATTCCTGGAGGGTCGGTCCCAGATAGTGTCACTGGGGGATGCCTGCTCGGTCCCACAACCGTTGACTTGTGGGGTCCTGCAGGGTCCCCCATGTTGTTTAATATTTACATGAAGCCACTGGGAGAGATCATCAGGAGTTTCGGGGTGCAGTATCATCTCTATGCAGATGATGTCCAGCTCTGTCACTCCTTCCCACCTGTCACTAATGAGGCTGTCCAGGTCCTGGACCGATGCTTGGCTACTGTGTCAGTCTGGATGAGGGCCAACAAAATGGAATTGAATCCAGACAAGACAGAGGTCCTCCTGGTCAGTCTTAAGGCCGATCAGGGTATAGGTTACAGCCTGTGCTGGATGGGGTCACACTTCCCCTGAGGGCGCAGGTTCGCAGTCCGGGGGTGATCCTAGATTCATGGTTGATCCTGGAGCCCCAGGTCTCGGAGGTGGCTAGGGGAGCCTTTGCACAGTTAAAACTCATGCGCCAGCTGCACCCATACCTAGAGAAGCCAAATTTGGCCATGGTGGTCCACGCTCTTGTCACATCCTGATTAGACTAGTGCAACGCGCTCTATGTGGGGCTGCCTTTGAAGACTGTTTGGAAGCTCCAATTAGTCCAACGGGAGGCAGCCAAGTTGATAACAGAGGGAGCGTACCACTCCTCTGTTACGCCAGCTCTACTGGCTGCCGATTAGCTACCGAGCACAATTCAAAGTGTTGGCTTTATCCTATAAAACTCTAAACAGTTCCAGCCCAGCTTGTCCGAACGTGTCTCCTGCTACGACCCACCTCAAAATTTAAGATCTTCGGTTGAGGCCCTGCTGGCGGTCCCGCCAACCTCACAGGTGCGGCTGGCAGGGACGAGAGACAGGGCCTTTTCAGTAGTGGCTCCCCACCTATGGAACACCCTCCCAAATGATGTCAGGCAGGCTCCCTCCCTTCTATCCTTCTGTAGGAAAGTTAAGACCTGGTTGTGGGACCAGGCTTTCGATTAATAACAGCAGCATCAATTATCACCATCTTAGAACTCAATGACAGACCAGTTATCAGATTCGAAATGTGCTGTGTATTTATATGCATATTTTTCATCAATGTTTAATGTATTTAATTTTTAACTTATTGAATTGCTTGTAATATTGTTATACTGTGTTTTATTGTAAGCCTCTCTGAGTCCCCTATGGGTGAGAAGGGAGGGATATAAGTATTGTAACAAATAAATAAATAAATAAATAAATGTTAAATTCAGAAATATATGGTGGGTTGCTATGAGACCTTTGGAAAACATGGATTTTGTCTCCCTGCCAACTTTGCACTTGTTGAAAGCTGATTCTATTTCCAGCTTTTATTTATATCAGTTACTTAGAAGTAGATTGTAACACCTGCTAGATTTGTTAATTCTGTTTTACTTTACCCCAAGGAACAACTAAGTTTTTGAAACTCTGCCCCCTATTCCAAGTCTGCTTCAATATACTTTCCTATTAGTTTGATGAGAGAATAAAACAGAATAAAAATTTAATCTTAGAGTAAAACAAGTGAAGCATTTCAATGGGTATCATTTTTTTAGTGCAACAATAAGCCATATACTTCTTCTTTTAGCCTAGATTCACTTAAAATCTCTGCAGGTTTCTACATCAAAGTTTTTCATGGTTGAAGACCAGAGCATGGTAGTGTTCTGAACTATTCAGAAAGGTTACTTAATCTGACAAAACCATGTTTTCTTCCCACAGTGACCCCAGGCCACAAAGAGTCTGCAGGAGGCCACAGGGAGATGTCAGGAGTCCTTGAAGCAAAGATCTTGAAAAGGCAATGTCTGATCTGGTATTATTGGGATTTTCAAAGAAAGTTCCATAGGTGTGTCTTAAACTTTCATGCTCAAGGAGCTACTGAAGTCTTGCAACAACTAGGAATAGTGGTCAAATTCAAAGGGAAAATCCTGATTGCTAAAAGTAGCCTTTTCTCTGTAATAATGATCAAAAAAACAATTTTGTGGTTTCTCGTGAGATATTTGTTCTAGAAAGGTTGTGGCCAGCACTAGACAAAGAGAATTACATGGACATAGATCACAGATCTGTTCCATGCAGTAGGATGGTATATCAATACAGTTAATGCAAATAATGCATTATTATTGTGTTTCTAAATAACTATCATTTTCAAAACAGCTCAGAACCTTTAGCTACTTTTACAGCTGTTCTGTAAGGTCCCTTTTATTGTCATTTTACAGATGTTTCAAGACTAGGGCAGACTCCATTGTACTGTACAATAAGGGTCTTTGGACCATAATAAAATGTTGTTGTTGTTGTTGTTGCTGTTGTTGTATTTTTAGAGATGCCAACTTAAGATTGACTTTCCTTTTGACCACTTAGTGTGTTAATGACTCTTGTAGCCATTCTGATATCAGTCATGTAAGTAAGTTAGCCTTAAAATTATCTCCACTTATAACTCAGTCCACTGAGCAAATGACATCTACTCTTAAGGATGGCTCACTTCTGTGAGCAGTGCAATGCCAGAGAGATGACAATTTTAAGACCTTCCATTCCATTTCAGCTGCAATTAGGAAAAATACAAGTTGCAGTCTTTCATTTCTTCCAAGATGGTTTGCAATCACCTACATGTCCCTCCTTTCTGATGCTGACTGTTTGTGCAAGTAGATACAAAAAATGCAATTGTTCCTAAGAATAAGCAGAAAGGAATATCATCTCAGGAGTGGCATGCAGGCTGCAATTCCATATCCATTTTGCTCAGAGCAAGCATAACTGAATCCAAAAAGATACATGTCTGAGAAGAGGCTTTATTCTTTTCGCTGCTGTGTGCACTCAAATCACTTTCAATTTATTGTGAACTTATCACAGGGTCTCCTTGGCAAGACATGTTCAGGGGAGGTTTGCCTTGGCCTTCCTCTAAGGGTGAGAGAGTGTGACTTGCCCAAGGTCAACCAGTGGGTTTTCATAGCTAAGCAGGGATTTAAATGTTAGTCAATTCATGAAACTGGCAATATCCTACACAGAGACATACAGTGAAACACGTTGAAATAATTCCTCCAATGGAAAAGCTGACCTTAAAAGTGTTCCTTGCTTCAGAAGCTCTTCAGTCAAATATGAATACAGAGACTTCTTCAAACCTTCATACACATTAAATGAAGGATTAAGATACTGCTGAATAAACTAACCTCTTAAATTGTCATTTTTAACAACCACAACAAATCTAAAAATATATCGATATCTAGAAAAATATCCCTTTAATAAAATTGTTAGTTAATAACTTACACTGTTTCAAGTAGTTATGTTCCATTTCATGCTTAAGCCAAGTGTGTCAGGGTACCAGGAATCTTTAAAGAACAGATGGAAATAGAAACACATCAGATACAGTGGCAAGAGAATCCATGTGCTCCAAAGGAAAACTGTTTTAAGTGTCTAGTGAATACCAACACAATTTACAATATAATAGAATGGCTATATCAAGGAATAAGTTCTCACAATTTCAGAAGCAATCATAATTCCAAAAAATGTGGCTAATCTTAAAAGAATTAAAAACCTGCGTTGTCAAGTGATTACAAAGTGCAGAGAATGCATTATTAAAATATTAAAATAATGCAAAAGGTTTGTGATTTATTTTTATTTTTCAAAAAGTTTACTTGCAGCCAAGAAGGATTTGATTATTTATTTTCATGAGTTTCAGCATTATAGATTAGCAGATTAAATATAAAATCTAGGTAAGAATTTTGCTTAGGTGGATTCTGAAATCATCTCATGTTGGGAAAATACCAATAATAGTAACAACAACAACAACAACTGGGCCAGAGTGAAGAAGGGGGCCAGGAAGACATCATTCCACCATGTCTCCTGTGTCGATATAACAATATAATAATATATAATACTCATATTATGCTATACTAATAATATAATATATTGTATATACATATAATATTGATAATATAATGCAATACAATAATAATAATAATAATATTAATACACTATTATAATTGTATATTTATATTGCATGTAATATTAATAATAATATTGAAATATAATGTTATATTACAATATAGTAATATAAAATGCTTATATTGTACTATGCTAATAATATAATTTATTGTATGGACATATAACTTGTAAGCTGCCATGAGTCCCCTTCGGGTGAGAAGGGCAGGATATAAATGTCGCTAATAAATAAATAATTTTTTATTTATTTATACACCACCACCATTTCCATGAAGGGACTTCAGGCAGCTCACAGAAGCTCTTTGACATGCTGCATATAAACAGACTGTACATAAGAATATAAAACAGTAACATAAGTTTTGAAAAACAGCAAACACATAAAATTCCATCTGATAAAATTGTAAAATTACTTAAAATGCAGTAGAATCTGCAAATAAAGCTGGCTATCTGCAATAACAAATTAAAGTGCAGAGTCAACAAATCTGACCATAGATTACACAAGCTCAAAGGTCTATTTAAAAAGCCAGGTTTTAAACCAACCAGAAAGGTTTAGAAATGGGGACTAACCTAATTCCAGGGTATTCCAGAATCGGGGGGCTACCACTGAGAAGGACCTCTCTCTCTCATTCCCACTAACCAAGATTGAGATAGCAGTGGGACTGAGAAAAGGGCCTTTCTGGCAGATCTCAAAGCCTCCACCGGTTCATAGAAGGAGATGCAGTCTCGAAGCATATAGGGCTTTATAGGTGATAACCTAAACTTTTAACTTGGCAGAAGATGTCAGATGCTTCAATAATCTTCAAGAATCTTCCATAATATTCAAACATGTAAATGATTCCATAGAGTCCTTGGATTGTGAAATCATCTATAAAAAAGAATAGTAAATCTTCCTTTTTGCCTTTTGCCTTGGTTCAGAAGATAACGCACAGCCAAGTACTAAAGAAAGGAAACGGTAGCTACAGCTAGTTTGTGTTGAGAAGTCAATGCTGGATGATCTAGTATACTAATATCAGCTGGGTGCTCTGTTTTGCCAAAAATGATTTGTATTTAATATATAAATTGATATAATATAGTTTTTTTATTTGAAAACTATATAGTAAAAAAGAATACATTGCCAAAATAATACAGATAGCTGACGTTAACTTTGCAAAAAAGTTAGTGCCTATAAAGGGTAACACCTTTTTTAATTCTGAGGATATGGATAGAAAGTATTTTGTAATTGCAGCTTGAACAGGAAAAATAAGATTTTACTGCCTCTGGTGAGTGAAATGTGTTAAGCCACAAGACATATTTGAATGGCCTATCAATGTTAAAGTACAACAGGCAATTAATAATGAGAGTGAAATAAAAACTTTAATCAGAATAAAGACTACTCTGTTATAATGCAATAAAACTTCAGGATTCAGCATTTTCATTTCCTAACATGGTAAGACAACCTATTGTGAATTTCCCAACTGCTGTGAGACTTCTCAATTCCACCATGGCAGTGAGTCACCATATACTTTTTGTGCACATATACACAAATATCTAATATCTATTCTCTTTGAGAAGCTAAGCATAGGCTTGAACACACATGATCTCTCTCCTCTCAAATACACATTCAAAGAACAGCAAGCAAAAATGGGCTGTCCAATTGATCACAAAGATGTAAACATCTTGTCCAATGCTTCTACTCTTTACTGATCCATGCTACAAGATAATTGTTACTGTACTATTATGTGGATTTACCAAAGAGAGACTGGTAAAGAAAATGGCAGCTGAAATTGTTATCTGGAGAGGGGAAATTACAAGGATTAGTGCCTGGCAAGTGCAAGCGAAACCAAATGGGCCAGGACAAAAAAATGCTCACTAGGTTGAAGACAAGCCACTGAGTTTTATTCAATTTGATCAGAAGGGATGCATATACAAACAATATGCTTCAAAGGTACAAGCATAAAACTTATAGAGAAAGCAAGACGTCTTATACAGTTTGACAGCTGTTCAAAAATCCTGCTCCCTTCTCTGATTGACTGAGAGAGGGACTGGGCTGGATCTGTGCCCTGATTGGTTGAGGGTGCTGCTGAGGTCACTGCATCCAGGTGGGGATTTCCTTTCATGGTGAAATGATAGTTTGGAATTGGCCAGCCAGCTGGCCAATCAACTGATGGAACGTTCCCTGGGAGGTGTCATTTGCAAAGACAGTGTTAAAGAAAATATAATGAGCTCTTGATTAACTCAATTGTCCAGTTGCAAGTTTGACAACGATAGGAGCGTCTGAAGACAAAGACACAAAGCTCCTAAAACAAAAGGTGATTATTCTGGGTAATCAAAGTCTGGTTTGTAAATAAAGAGATTTAACAAATGTATATGCCCTGTTTCTGCAATCAGAAATCTCTCAGCCTCAAGCGTACCATTTAGCTAGTCAAATAATTATGTGCTTATCTGAGCAACATTAGAGACTCTCCATCTCTGCATACATGAACATGGAACAAATGGATTATGATGATTGTTTGGCTAGGAAACAGCCAAAAGAATTTGCCAAACCTTCTTGCTGTACCTTTTTCTTAAATGTAAATAGTTTAAATTTCTTGGCTTAGGCCAAGCTATCACTCAAAAATGCTTCTAAGACTCAGGCAAAGAATATAACAAAAGACAGGTGATAGTTCCCAAGTGCCCACCTACAGCCACTTCAAAAGGAATCTTTGTTTACCTATCCAAACCAAGACTCAGCTTCATTGTTCCCATCATACCCACTCTGGACCCCTACTGGCCTGAAGGCCAGCACTTCCTGAATACTCCTCTCCATCCACAGAACTTTCTCTGCCTGGCTGGGAGGGGTTTTCTAGCCACTTTATCGGAACTCACCCAACCAGAAATAGAAGAGGGATGATTTAAACTGGAACAATGGTTACCTGGTTATATAAAAACGGTTGTGCAGAGCACATGCTCTCTTATGTTTGTAATTTTGGAGCAGGAGCTCACAAACATTGCTTCTTGGCCAAAATACAGATAAATGACTCTGTCCTATGTCTTCACTTCACTAGAGAGTTTTCAGTCTGGAACTTTGGTTGGCCATGCTCACCAGGCTGTTCCCTCTCATTTTATTGTGGTCTAAATTTCATATCACTACCCAAACAAGGCAGGTTTTGCAGCAGCACAAGACATATCACTAATAAATATCCAAGTGCTCTTTAAAACTTAAGAGCACCTGTTCAAGGGTCCTTTGGGATTTCATGATTTTTGACAAGTAGCCTTCTCTGGGGATCATCAAATGTAGCAAAGCAGTGAGGGATTCAGGGTAGATTAAAATCAGAGCTTTCCCTTATAGCACCTACTTCAGCTATGGTAACTTTTACCTCAGGGTGTAGTGAAGCCCACCAAGTTGGCCATTTTTAAGAGAGTTAAACAGATTTAGGGATGATAAAACTGAAAGGCTATGATTCATGTGGGCTGTATATTACCTTCAGTGCCAGATGCAATTTATTGATTAATAATATTGTGGACTTCATCCCCCAAAAGGAGTGGGAGTGTGGGAATCATCTCATTCACATGTAGAATCATCTTCTTTGAGTAGTATTTCATTGGGTACTGTCTTTAAAGAAGACAGAGAATTCACTTACCAGAATCATATAGGATCACCTACTCCTGCTTCTAGATCAACCACCTGTTGATCTAGGCATTTTTAAGACAGCACTTCTATGGGGTCCTTTGCCTCTCAAGCCACTCAAGCACCCCTTTTAAAACACTTATTTCAATGGGACCTATACTGTCTTTGGACCACTAATGCACAGAAGGATCATGGAGGGGCATTTCGTAAAATGGAATATAATGGAGAAATCTACCACTTCCTATCCCATGGACAGATACCTGTTTTTAGATGTTTCTACACACATTCAATGGAGTCAAGTCAATTTGAGCCCGGCTTAGAAGTCCTCCCGTTTCTACACACAGTGGAGATGGAGTCTTATGCTGTGGAGATGAATAACCACCAGAAAGAGTCTTGTGTTGTTTGATGGTCTCTGTGTCTTTGAACCATGCAAAAACAGAAGAGGAAAGCCATCTGATGAATTCATTAATTTATTAATTTCCATAGGCATATTGTTTGCTACTTTTAAATGAGAAGTTTGGATTAGACAAGGTTTTGTCTGATCCAATAAACCTCTTCTTAAATTCGTATGCCCTAATGTTTCTTTTCTGCTATATGCTGTTTACTTTTACATTTCTGGGGGTTAAATGAGTTTTAAATACTGTTTGGAAAAGTGCTAATAGTTTCTATTTACTATTCTCTTTGGCAAGTGTCCCTGTTAAAACAGTGTCTCTAGTTTGTCCCTATACAGCTGCTTATTAAAAATTATACATGAAAGTTGTAATTCTTCATGTTTCAGCCCACTTTTCTCTCTTTTTAGAAGTAAAATTAGAGGTCTTTTTCACTTCAGCTTAATTGTGGAAATGGAAGTCCAAGATTTTAAAGGCTCAATGAAGTGTATGTGCTGTAGATGGTATGCTTCAAGTGGAAATATTTATCATGCTGCTATTTAAAATACTTATCTTTGTTAAAGGCTTTCATGGCCAGAATCATTGAGTTGCTGTGAGTTTTTGGGCTATTTGGCCATGTTCCAGTAGCATTCTCTCCTGACATTTCAAATGCAGTTGAAATGTCAGGAGAGAATGCTACTGGAACATGGTCAAACAGACCAAAAACCCACAGCAACCCAATTTTATCTTTGTTAAATGCAACCAATCAAAATATGAAGCATATTTAGAAGGGAAAAGAAACAATAACCAAAAGAGAAGTAAAAAAGTGAAAATAAGAATCCGGCAAACACATATTCTTATTTCCAAAAGGGAAGGAGTAGGAAGGATAATCTAGCCTCAAATAAACACCTCCATTTCTGTTTGATTGGATTTAAAAAAAAAAAACTGCAGAGCCATTTGATTCTCCTTTTTTTCCTTCTTTCTCTGAAGGCATGACTGTTTGAAAACTATAAAATAGAAAGAGCTCAATTTTAGGGTTTGTTTTAAACTGTCTTTAAACATTGGTGGAAGGAAGAAAGAATGAAGTTCCAGAGACCTCAATTTTATAGTTTTTAAACTGCCTTGCCTTTAGAGAAAGAAGAAAGGAAGAGAGGCTTGGTCCCCAGACCTTTGAACAAACCCCTGAGGATGCTTCCCACAGATGCAGATTAAACATAATAATAATAATAATAATAATAATAATAATAATAATAATAATAATAATAATAACAACAACAACAACAACAACAACAACAACAACAACAACTTTTATTTTTATACCCTGCCTCCATCTCCCCAAAGGCCCTCGGGGCGGCTTATATGGGGCCAAGCCCAGATAGTTACAATCAGTGTAAAAACATGACAATGTAAAAACAAATCTATAAAATCTATATTAAAATCACATTTACAATAAAAAATGTTAAATAAAAACCTGAGAAAGCATTGAAAATGAATTGGGCCAGAAGAAAGTGCATATAGTGAGGAATGTAAATGGGAGGAGAGGTAAATAACCCAGGGCTATTATCATGACAAAGGGGCTTGGGATGAAGTAAACATGAGAACTATTTCCAACTGAAGGAATGGAACAAAGTGCAACAGAGATACTGTTAATCAATAAGACAAACCCTAATCATAAGGGCGAGGATCATTCACTGGGTGAAAACATTGTAGATATCTGAGAAAAATCCCTGAAATTTAGGGTTGTTTCAAGGATAGCTACAACTGGAAGAATGACCAGAGGTTGTAAGCCCTCAAGCTGTGGGTACCCTGGAGAGAGCAAAGATCCAGATATCAGTTCGAAGAACTTTTTTTCCTGAATACCTAGATCACTTGATACACAGGACAGCTCCAAATCCTCATCCTTCACCAAAGTATGCCAGCTGGTGCACATACTATCCCCAACCCCCAGGCACCTGCCAGGAAGCCCTGTTTACAGCAACACCCTATGATGATTGCCAAGTCCTTTTAATAATGTAAAAAAAAATTTCAATCTTAATGAGGGAGAAAAATCCATCCTCGATTCAAAGTGAACAAAAGACTTACAATGTGAAAGGGAGTGGAAGGGTGGGTCAATGATCTCCAAAAAAAATGCCCAGAGTAGTCCAAGCCCCCTTTCTCCACTCCCTGCTGGCCCCTCTCATGTGGAGGTCAGGTCAGGAAACCAGTATTTCCACTTTGCACTAAAGTGGTGGTAGAGAAATCATATTCTTTGAAATATATAGATATTTGTGTGACACTTTTTCTGATGTAATACAAATGTACAAGTGTCACACAAATATCTATATATTTCAAAGAATATGATTTCTCTACCACCACTTTAGGGCAAAGTGGAAATACAAATGTATACCATTTATTCTACTGACTGAAGTGTGGTTGTGGACATACCTCCAAAGGTATGCACACATTTCAAATGAAGACACGGTTTTCTGAACATTCAACCAGAGAAGTCGGCCATAGCAGAGCACTTGATGAACCAACCTGGACACAGGATTTTATTTGAGAACACTGAAATGCTGGACCACTCTAACAACTATTATATCAGACTTCACAGAGAAGCCATTGAAGTCTACAAACATGTGGACAATTTCAACAGAAAGGAGGAAACCATGAAAATGAACAAAACTTGGCTACCAGTATTTTTTTTAAAAAACATCCAAAATCAGAACAGTAAATAAAGAACAACAATCTGACAACAGAGGAATTACAGACATGAATCAATCAGGGGCAACTAACACCTCTGAACAAAGGATTCCCCCAGGCAGGAAGAAGCCAGGACATGCTGGTAAGGCCATTAATGCTACTCAAGGTGATTAATTACAACATTCACCCTGGCCTCCAACAGACAAGAGTTCCTTCTCCCACACTGGACCTTCCACAGATATATAAACCTCCCTTGCTTAGTTTCCCAATATACCTCATACCTTTGAGGATGTCTGCCATAGATGTGGGTGAAACTTCAGGAGAGAATGCTTCTGGAACATGGTGATACAGCCTGGAAAATGCACAACAACACTGTGATTCTGGCCATGAAAGCCATCGACAACATATTTATGAACATTCTTTTCTTAAAAATGCATTGCAAGCTTCTTAAATGTATAGATTTCTGAAACAAGATCTTCTCCATTCTGCTAGCAATCTCAATAGGTGCAAAATATGCACTCCCATACGGCAGTGCAAACCAGCACATTTCAGTCTGCCAGAATATATATTGATATTTGTGATCCAAGTTGAAAATGTACTGTAGTGCAGGGGGAAAAATAAGATACACTTAATGCTTTCTGTAAAAGTAAAGCTTTCAGTGCTTCAAACTTTGCTGAAAATAAAGCTATAATAAAACTGTGTTTCACCTAAGATTTTTGCACAAGTAGAGAAAGGGAGTGATAGGGGAAAAACAGGTTCCACGTTATCTCTTTAAAATATCATATCCATCAGGAAATTAAAAAGAAACAGTGGAAGATATTGTTTAGAAATACAAACAAGATAGAGAATCAGCAGTATTGTATTTAGCTGAGATACAAATCAAAAACATAAATGGTTATGTTTTTTATTTTTTTAAAAAAAACAAAATAAGAATGCTAATGTTTTAAAGAATGAAATCTGCTAGAAATAAGTTACGGAGATGAAATTATTTTATTTTATTTTTGATTTGAATATATAGCTTTTTTGTTTTTCCTCTTCTTGCATTTTTGCACATTGAGTTTGCTTTATCCTCTTTATTATTTAAAATACCTACATAAACATGTATATATATAGATTGCTCAATGTGGTTCACAATGAAATCAAAACTCATTTGCTCATTTTGACTAATGGAATGTATGCATGAAGACGGAGGTTAGACAAGCCTGAGCAGAAACAGCTGATCATAGCTTTTGGAAGGCTGGGAGCAGGGAAAAGAGTGTATAATCAAAGCCTATTGACAATTTCATTGAAGACTGGTTAGAAGTAGAGAAATGATAAAAAATAAATAAACAGTAAGTGGGAGAGAGAACTTTGATTTGATTAGTGCTGAGAATGTGAAAAGAGGAGGAAATATTATTTGATTTTAGTATAGGTGTTGCGTCATAGTGCAACATCTATTCCTTAATCTAGATCAGTGGTTCTCAACCTGTGGGTCCCCAGATATTTTGGCCTTCAACTCCGAGAAATCTTAACAGCTGGTAAACTGGCTAGAATTTTTGGGAATTGTAGGCCAAAACACCTGTGGACCCACAGGTTGAGAACCACTGATCTAAATGTTTATCTCACTTTTTATACAATTAATCATTTTTGTATATTTAGCAATTTTCTACATTTCTGTCTGTATGGTTTCAAGATTTAGTAAGGAAAATAAGCAATCCATTACCACATCAAATCCAGTGGCCAAACACATCAGTTTTTTCATTAAAGTGTAAGATCCAGGAAAGTTTTTTAATGGAAAAAAAGACTATTTGAATGATAGAACCCATAGGAAAGCTGTGGGGTCACCTTGGGTAAGGAATATACCACAGTATACTGTACTGCCTTTTAGTGTAATGTTTCATAAGGAGAATAATTGAAACTTGGAATATTTAGAATCTCCCATGCTGGCACAGCCATGCTGGGGTGGGGGTGGGTGGTTTCTTTGATGGCCTTCTGGATTATTGTGTCTAATCTTATTAGGGAATCTTGTGCCACAATGGGACAGGCTTTGAGCCAATTAAAGCATTGCCACTGCTCCTAACTCTTTCTCTTTTAAAAAATTACTCTCTACTGCAGGATAGATTCTATTGGTGTCTTCTGGATCAGGTAGGATTGTTCTCCTCTGTTGATGGTTTTTTTTTCCTTATCCCCATAGTTGACCACTGGTAGGGAGTGGGTGAATCATTAATATTTGGTGAGCACCTATTGCATGGCATTTCCATTTGGGTGAAAGAGGATCCTCTAGAACTTCCTCCTTTGATCACAGGATTGGAGAGATAGCAAATGAGGATTTGTTTGGGGTTAACCTTACGTCAAGAGACTTGGGAAGGAGGAAACCTCAGGCATGACTTCTGCACTTAAGCTGACTGAGGGAATAATCCCACCTCAGGGCTTACGTCAGTGGTTCTCAACCTAGGATCCCCAGATGTTTTTGGCCTTTAACTCCCAGAAATCCTAACAGCTGGTAAACTGACTGGGATTTCTGGGTGTTGTAGTCCAAATACATCTGGGGACCCCAGGTTGAGAACCACTGGTTTAGGTGTTGTCAAACAAGGAAAGTTGCAGAGTAGGTTTAGTAGGAGACCTCCCATTGCAGTCCTTTTATAGCACCCTGTAACGAAGTGTGAATTTTAATTTACAGATGCCATGTTTAACTGTGTTTTAAATAGGGTTAATATTTCAGTTACTCTGCACCATGAGTTGGTTGCCACGGAGAAGGGGGCGGAGCCAACTGGGTTAGCTGAAGAGAGTGCAGAATTTGGAGGGAAACTCAGTCAGTCAGCCTGTGGTCAGAGAACCATAGGGAAGGTTAGTTTTTAGTGCCCTTATGAGGTCCCGGGAGACTGATTCTGGTTGAGGGATCAGGGTGGCTCAAATGTTTGATTTTTGAGTCAATTTTAAAATAAGTTTGGTGACTTATTTTAAGGTAGTCTGTTTCCAGATAAGGAACAGATAGTCTGTGACTGCAGGTTTAGGCAGTGGAGAAAGAAGTGACATTTTAGGAAGTTTGAATCACCTCATTCTGTTATTGCAACTGTTAATCTAAGTGCCTCTTAAGAAGTTATTGTAACCATTAAGCTTGTGCCTCAATAAAAGTGTGTTATTGTTCTTTTTAACATCTCAGCTTCTGTCATCTATTTTACCATCAAAAGCAAACAAGAAAAAAAATTAAAAGTCTCCTCTCTAAGTAGCTAGTCACTACGTATTCCTATAGTGATGGCAAGAATTGATGATCTCCTTGACATTTGGTGGCAGCATTATAAAACCTCTATAATTTGGTGGCAGCTTTTAAATAAAAACATCTTTAATAACTGGTGGCAGCGGATATAAAATATATAATAATTAGTTAATAAAAACAACCTCCATCTCCACATCTCCGCAACTGGTATAAGAGGTGGGATTTTTAAAAAGATTTCTCCTCCTGCCTGAGTTCTTTGCAATTTGGTGGCAGCGGTGGGATTTAAAAAGATTCCCCCCTACCTGAGTTCATTACACACCCTTCAAAAAACAATTAATTAGGTTATAGTCAATAAATTGGGTCCATTTTATATCACAATTTCTGTGGCTGCCTCATTATTTTTCAAGAGAAATACATCAAGATTTTGCCTTGTAACTATTTGTTTTATCTGGAAATGAAGAATATGGTTTTATTGTTGACAAATCTTAACTATTGCTCCTGCTGTAACAGTCATCAAACTTAGCATCATTAATGGTTCTGCTTACCTGGCTTTCAATGCTAATTATCTGAAATACAGGTGAATTGCACTTTGCCTCAAAATAGAATTAATGAGCATTCCCATTGAGAGTGCAATCGACTAGATTATTAAACAGCATCTGTGTTCTGTCAATTATAGTCATTTTACTGTTTTAAAGAGCATTTTACATTTCCTGGTGGGAATATAACTATGCTCAGCATATGTTTTATTAAGACACTTAGCAAACAGAGTTTTATTAATGAATCTCTACATTAAATATACCATTCTAAACTTTTTAATTATAGCCTATAACCCATTAAGATAGATAAAATGGTTGACTACAGATACTCTGAATAAACTGATACGTCTAACAATATTCCTCCATTGAGTAGTAACAGGATCTAGATTGATGGGATAAATGTTACAATTACCATAATGGATAGAAAATTGCAAACTCGTAATGTGAATTCTCGATGTCACATTGGGTCCTCCCAATTGGAACTTCCCAATTGGCGACAAGTTGGAAATTAGCTGTTTGCTGTGACATTTGATGTTTAATGGCAATAATGTGGATTTAGGTACCTTGGATTGCATTTCATATAATTTAATGTTGTTGGGTTTTTAAAAACATATATTTTAAAGATCTCATAACCATTTTCTTGCATGAAGAAATAAGGTGTTTAGCCTATTGTAAATCTGTCCTGGAGCAGCCCCAGATCCATCATGTTCATGCAGAATCTAAGGGGTTGGTCAAGCAATCATGAACTGAGTCCACTCCACTGGACATTTTCCCTTTCCATTTTCCTGCCATTCTGCTGATGTCAGAATGAGGTGCTGACTTGATCAGCAAGCAGGAGGGCATGATCTTCCCTTTTTCTTGTTGGTCATACAGGTACCCAATTTTAATATCATCAGAGATGCCCATGATGTCCAAAAGTTCAGATAGTGCTCCATAGCTGCCTAGGAGAAGTATCAGTGCCACAGACACGATCCACCCCCTCTCTCTGCACTGCTTTGAAAGTCAAAGGATACCCCTTTAAATGGTTTCTTGGTGTATTTGGGGGGAAAGGGATAGAAATTCTTTCCATGAGTGTCACATTGAAATTAGACCTCTTATTTAAATAAAGTTTTTTTCTTAATGTAAATGTTAGACTTTTTAAAATATATAGATTTAAAATGCATTTAAAAACAACAGTACATCTTTTCCCACCAGCAGTTAGCTGAATTAGTACAAGCAATACAACCCTACACATTTTCTACCTAGCATATTTGCATCAAGCCCAAGCACTGAAAATGGGACTTCTTTCCAGTTATAAATCACTATGTCAAAATATATTATTCAGGGAGTGGAACTTGAAATAATATTGGGGGTGGGGACGTCAACTCACTGCTGTAGCACAATGCCTACAAGGTTGGATTTTGTAAATGCTGCTTAAAATATTTTCTTAGCTCTGAAACTCAGAGAAAGCTCACCTTTACGAAATTGCTAAATGACTGCATGACTTGCCTAAGAGGCCTGTTAGAAGAGGATACAAATTTGTTTGGAGTTATTTGCATGAAAGCCGAGAGACAAATGTAATAAGTAAATAAATATTTTCTCATCTCCAGGCACTTATAAAGAAACAGGAAGGACGAAAACTCTTTCTTTCCCCAGATTATTTTCCATTACCTAACTCTTCAACTGGGTAATTGTTCAGGGCCGAGTAAGCAAGTTTCACAATGCCCTGAAGTAAATTAAAAACTGAAGAGTAATTCTTGGCAAGTGCTGCAATAATCTGATGCTATTATGTTTTTGTTTTAAAAAATAAATGGAATGTGTCATTATCATAAGAATCCTTTACACCAGAAGCTGTTATTTTCGGATTTAAATGTTAGACAAAGGGCCAGGTAGGAGATGTGATCAGGGAGATAAGTGGGCAGAAATTTCTTTGTTCTTTCTCACTTATTAATACTCTAGCTGGCTACTAATTAGCCCATTTTGTTAATTGGATGAGGAGAATTGCATTATGGAGGGGAATATTTGACCCATTTCTCCTTTACTTAATCTTTAATATTTTTTCTCTTCCTCCAGTGTTATGTATGCATCTATTTATTTTATTTCCCCTCTCTCTTGATACAATTAAAAATATCCAAAGACATTAAAATACATTTTTATAAACACCCAAGTTTAAATGTTAAAACCATTATACATAGAAAAATATTAAAATGTATTAAACATTTATGCAAGCCATAAAATCCCAACTCATCAGTTTATAAATGGCTGTTCATAAAATATAAACAAACAAACAGGTTTTGCCTGCCAACAAAAGGTGAGCAGGGATGGGGCCATCCTGGCTTCTCTGTGGAGGGAGTCCTCAAGTATGTCAGCAGTCTCCAAGAAGGTCAGTGTCTCATAGAGGTTATCCATCAATAAATATATCATAATCTGTTTTGGGAAGGTGATATAGCAAGGGAAACAACGGGGGAGCGGGCCGAGTATGATAGTCACTTGTGCATCACTCGCCAAAAAAATGGGTGTTCATAGAATTGGAAAGTGTTATTATTTATCTATATAGAAATGTAGAAGTCTTAAAATGTAAACATAAATGCATTGCATCTCACCATGAGGAATTTTTTACTGCCTATTAATGGGCAGCTTCATCGTTCTTATTGCCTTTCCTATGATTCTCTGTCCATAAATCATACTAGGACTAAAGCCCTTCAACCAGAGCACATCCAACAGTTCATCAGATAGATTACTGTATTCTGTAATGTAGACCACATAAAATTGTTTAAAGCCCACTCTCTGTTCTAGGTATCCCACCAAACTAGCAGCATAGTACAACTGCTTTCAAGCAACAAAGAGCAGATCCAGATTGTTGGGGAATCTGAGCTGGTAGACTAAAAAAATAACCCCTAGTTAGGGTAATTCCACTAAAATATAGCAGAATACCAGGAGTAAACTCCATAACCAGGAGAAATTTACATGTGGTGAGCAGGGAATAGCCTTCTAATCATTAGCCTGCCTGAGGATTGCAGAGTCAGACTTTAGGTTCAAAAGATTTATTAAAGTAAAAAAAGAAATACATTCTTGATAGAAAAGTCTTGAAGCTAACTATCTTACTAAATCTCATCTTCTAAAGAAGGTAAAAGGTAAAGAAATCCATGCAGCTACATTTTGCCTACAGAGAGGCAAAATGCATCCTCACAGGAAGAAAGAGAAAAGCAGAAGCAACATGGTGGCGACAAGATGGCCTTCCTGGGGCAGTTTAAAACTTTAAAAGAAGCTCCCTCACAGAATTCCATTATTACATCATGAAAAGGAGGAGGAGACGTAAATACAAAGACAGAGCCCTTTAGGAAACATGGATTGGAATGTGGGGAAAGGAATCCCTGAGTTTGGCCCTGCCTAAGCTAGCCAGCCCTGTAGCGAGGGGGTGGTTTTAGGGGTTCAACCCCCCCCCTCCCCCAAAAATTTTCAGGTTATAAAAAAATCTGGTTTACTCATGAATTTTAACTGGTTAACCAAATCCCCATGTTAAGTCTATGAGATGCAAAACAGAGTCACTCCAGGCACTATCTCAAGCAGATATTGACAGGTTTGTAGTGTGGAGGGGTGTGTGCTAGGGGTTCAACCCCCCCCCCTGAAATTTTCAAAACCCCTCCTGAAATTTTTTTCTGGCTACGGCCCTGAAGCTAGCTACTTATCAATGACTGGAAACTTGATGACAGAAAGACTTGTAATGAAACCCAACACAGATCAATTTATTGAGATGTATCTAGATGATAAGCACTGGAAGCATCCTTGGAAATATTAGCATCATAGTTTTATTCACTATCTGAAACACGTACTTGAATTGCAGAAGTAATGGTGTTGATCAGAAAACAAAATCCAATTCACCATTCATAGGCCAATCAAAAGGTCCAAGTTGCATCACACCAACCTTCAAGGTTTAAAGACTTCCTCATCAAGTTTTTGTTTTCATGTCAAAAGCGACTTGAGAAACTGCAAGTCACTTCTGGTGCAAGAGAATTGGCCATCCGCACGGAGACTGCCTAGGGAACTCCCGGATGTTTGATGTTTTACCATCCTGTGGGAGGTTTCTCTCATAATAATATAATAATAATAATAATAAAAACTTTATTTATACCCCACCAACAGGGACTCGGGGCGGCTTACATGGGGCCGTGCCCAGGACAATACAATATAGCAAAATATAAAAACAACATATCATAATACAATTACAACAATACAATAAATAATCATGTACAGTACAACACAAAATCAAAAAAGCAATATAACAGGGCGGTCCGCATGAACACTCAGTTAAAACTTGGGGTGAGAAAAAGATAAGAATAAAACCACGGGGTTTAAAACCATCATGTCCTCACATGGGGAGCTGGAGCTGACAGAGGGAGCTCAACCCACTCTCCTCAGATTCAAACCACCAACCTTTTAGTCAACAGTTCTGCCAGCACAAGGGTTTAACCCACTGTGCCACCAGGGGCTTCACTTCGAGTGAAAATGTTACAAACTCCTAGTCAGGATATGTCCATGGTGAGAGAGCAGATTCGCTTTTTCATCAACTTAGATTTCTTCTCTACAACCTCTCAAAGCAAAACTATAAATGCTGTGACTCCAGCACCTTTATTATTATTATTTTTAGTTTTGCATTATGAAACTTGTAAATTAAACATACCAACACAGTGTAGATTTCGGATCACATAACTGAATTTACTTTATGAGAAAATATCACAGACCTAAATCCATTTTCACAATGACCAAATAAAAATTTTTATCAGTTGTTCAAACACTTCTTCATCCAGGATTGGATCTTCTGGTTCAAGGTGGAACCAAGACCTAATGTTTACTCTGCTGGATCCTGGTACGCCATGATGGTTTGGCTTCTCCACATGGGTCTATGTCCAAACAATTGATGTGATGTGGCCGACTTGTGGCTGAACAATGCAACATTTTCTTAGTGCATTGACTCCAGCAAAGGAATTGAGATTTGGGCTCCACTTCAGACAGTGAAATGTATTGGGTCAGAACTGTTTATCATAATCAAAATATCTTGCAGAGGATATGCCTTCTTCACCTTCCTTTGAAGGGTTTCACCAATGGGTTTTTTCGCTTTAACAAGATATCCTTATCTGATAACACAATGCTAGTTCCTATGTAATAATGTAGCATGAGCCCTTTGTAATGAAAGTGAACCTTGGAAAAATGTAGGCTATGATGC